>NC_036654.1:2574038-2652261 GCF_002806865.2 Cucurbita pepo subsp. pepo | reverse complement strand
GTGGAGATTCGGTCGGAGGCGGTGGAGAGTAGACGGGTGGCGGTGGGGATTCGGTCGTCGGCGGTGGGGATTCGGTCGTCGGCGGAGGAGATTCGGTCGTCGGCGGAGGAGATTTGGTCGTTGGCGGTGGAGATTCGGTCGTTGGCGGTGGAGATTCGGTCGTTGGCGGTGATGATGGAACTTCATGATGATGATGATGATGATGAGGTGAGGATGGAACTTCATGATGATGATGATGATGATGATGAGGAGGTGAGGATGGAACTGGGGGTTCGCCCGATTCTGAAGGTGGCTGCCTACGAACCCGTACCGGATTGGTCGGAGATTGATTAACTAGATCTTCACCACAACCTCTACACTTCACCGACTTCATCATAAAAGAGCTACAACTTTCAGCATCTCTCTGCTCCGGGCGATTGGGCAAGCAATTATGAACATCACCAAAAATCTTTTTTGAATCCTTAGATGTCACACACTCTCCATCTTGCTGATTAAAATAATTAAAGGAGTAAGTAAAGTTATCCAAATGAGGTAATTTGCATATCTCTGCAGAAACAGAGCCCCTGAATTCATTGTGACTAACATCAAGCCACTGCAAATTCTTGAGTCCCGACAACGTGGGCAACCAACCAGGAAAGCTATTGTTGCTGATATCAAGCACCGTTACATTGACAAGCTTTCCAAGCTCGACTGGGAGACAGCCATCGAGGTTGTTGCCAATGAAGAGAACCTGCTTGAGGCTGCTCATTTGGCCGACCGAACTAGGAATGCAGCCATGGAAGTAGTTATACGCAAAGGACACAACGGAGACAGTGGAGTTTCCAATGGTATCCGGGATGAAGGAACTGAATCTATTGTTGTTTAAGAATATAGCGTCGAAGGTCATAGTGAAAAGTGCCGGTGGGATCTCTCCTTCAAAGTCGTTGAACCTAAGATCGAGGTACTTAGCGATACGCCAATAAAAGACAACCTCTGGAAAATGGCCAACGAACCGATTGTTACTGACATCAAACTCAAACATGAGAGTGAGCTTAGAAAAGCTATGAGGAATTATCCCACAAAACCTATTAGAGTTGATATGGAACAACGCCAAATCTGTCAAGAGTCCAAGCTCAGGTGGCAAGTAGCCTGCAATGTCAGCATGGTTCAAATCAATGCCAGCCACAACCTCAACAGTGGAGTCATCAAGAGCCGTAGTACAAAAAACACCCCTATAAAGACAGACATCATTGCCAACCCAATTTTCAGTGAAGTTATATGGGTCAGAATACATGGCGGCTTTCCAAGCTTTAAGGGCAACAAAAGCCTTCTTCAACCTCTCATTTAAGAAAGTTTCGTGAGAATCAACTTCAACTTCATATTTGTAGTCATCTGGGAGTTCATCGTGTTCTCTTATAGCCAAAAGTTGACGACCAATGAGATACGAAACTTCAGCCTTCGTGACGGCGAGTGAGACCGATGGGAGAGTGCAGACCACGAAGAGGAGGAAGAGGAGGAAGAGGAGGAGAGAAGCCATGGTGAGTTGGTTTGTTGTGGGGGAGATTGGGGCCTTTTAAAGAGTAGTATGGAGTTTGAATTGGTTGTTTTGTGGGTTGGGATTAATTGTAGGTTATTTGTGGTGTTGAGAGAGACTTAGTTGTTTAAAAATAAGAGATAGAAGGAAAGAAACCAAGGAATCGTTCTAATTCTAACACTCTAAAATCAAATTTCAATACTCAAAATTTAAATATTCCTATTTCTTGTTATTAATTTTCCATTATTTTCTTTTTATTTTGTATTTTATAAACATAATTAAATCATTTTAACCTTATTATTAATATTTTACCGATCTAGTTAGTATTATTTCATTAATGTATTTTAAGTTTTAAGATTTTTAATTTATTTTTAAGTTAAGTTTATACAGTGTTCATATAAAGTTACAAACTCTTGAAATGTTTCAAAAAAAAGAGGTAAAAGGTTTCATTTTAAGGCTCTATATTTATGTTTTGGTTGAGCTAATGGCTAAGTTTCTTTGTCATTTATGTTTCTTTGCAATTCTATATAGTTTAAATTTCATGTTTATGATCATTCAAGCTTACCATGATCGATCTTACTTGTGAAATAATTTAAATCTCAAACCAATATTTTTGGTTTGAGATATTTGATCATCTTATAGTGATTGTTTATGAACTGAACTAGTACATTCTTCGTAAAGGTTATGCTTATAAAATATTGTTAGTTAAGATTCACACAAACACAAGTTCAAAACTTATGGAAGCATATATATTTTTTTATTTAACGTATTTAATATATATTAACTATTTTAATATTTGATGTATAAAATATAATAAATATATATTTTTTTTTTTCAATTAAATGAATCGAGGACTTTATTGACCTATTATAAGCTTCAATCATACAAATTTAATTTTACAAGCCTTTCTTTTGCGAGTTGTTTATAATTTTAGTTGTCTTTAGTTTTATGATAATGCCGAACTATATTATAATATGTTACCATCGCTCGTTGTTCTTGATTTTTATTTTTTTTTTTAATAATTATAGATTGATTTGGGTTTGTTTGTAAATTTTTAATATCTTTCATCAGGTTATATCTGAATAATTATAAATTGTGGATAAATAAATTTTTTTAACAACACATAATAGAGAATTGAATTGTGAAATTTTTTTAATTGGATTCAGTTACCAATCCAACCAACCAGAACTTTTGGGTTGGGTCAAGAAAATCCCTCGACCCAACCCAACCCATGTACACCTCTAATATTTGGTGTGGATCAATCCTAGAATCCCCCACGTACTATTGTGTTAATAAACTTTAGTCAACGATGACAATTATTGAACACAGTTGTTTTGTGTGAAACACTCGCACTTTTATTAAGACCAATCAAAAAAGAATTTCAAAACATTTACTGCATTTTGCTTTGCTTAGGGATTGTTTGAGATGAAATGATTAGAGTGGAAATGTATATATAGCATATATCTTTATTCCCACGCTATATAAATTATTTTTCTAAAATGTATAGACAATTGACTCATATAATTATTGGGTTTGACCCTCTTAGACTAATGATGATCTTTTAACACTCTCCCTTATCACTATCTCCATTCGTCGTACCATAGCGAAAACCTTCATATTTGCCCGTATTCAACCCTTTCAATTCTACCACTTGGTTATCTGTCTTGATCTCCCGCATTTCGATTTCTTTCTTTCGGGCTTTCTCTGTAATAAAATGATGTTGCACCTCCACATGCTTTGTTCTAGCGTGAAACACGAGATTTTCTGCTAGGCGAAATGCATATTGGTTGTCACAATGAAGTGATATTGAATAGTTCATTTTTAGGTGCAAATTCTCCATTAAGAGTTTTAACCATGTACTTTTTTGAGTTGCTCCCGTCATTGCTCTATACTCCACTTTTGTAGTTATAATACCATTGGTCGTCGTTTGCTACACCAAGAAATTGTCCCGAACCAAACTTAAACACATACCCAGTAGTTAATCTTCGGGTATTGTGGTCTCTTGCATACTTAGCATCACAATAAACAACTAGCTTATAGTCTTCACTTCTTTTGGATAAAAAACCATAATCGATTGTACCTTTGACATTTCTCAAGATTTGTTGGGTTGCATCTAAATGAGGTTTATTCAGATTTTGTATGTACCGACTCATAACTCCAATTGCATAAGAAATGTCAAGCCGAGTTAAAGTTAGGTAAATAAATCTACCTACTAATTATCGGTATATCGTTTCATAATTCAACTCCTTGCTTTTATATCCATAAATTTTGGCATTTGGCTCCATTGGTGTCAAGACTTGCTTGCACTCAAGCATATCGAAGTTTTTAAACATAGCTCTGGTATACTTTTATTGGCGAAGAAACAATTATTCATATGTGAAATCAACTTCTAGGCCAAATTTCCTTCTCTTTCTTTGATGAACAAGCTTGAGTTTGCATATGCATGCAGCTCTTGGTGCATGCTTGAATCCATAAAAAAGATTTTATTTCCACAATGGTAGCAAATACCTTAAAATGTATCTCCTTCAGCACTCTTGTTATAGTTCTAATGAGCTCTTAGATCGTGTAGTTCCTTGATGACTTCTTCCTTTGTCACTACTTTCATATCCATGCAATTTATTGTTGCTTCGACTTTTAGATTTTTTCTCCTTCACTCTACTGCCTCCCATTTCCTTCGACTTTTACTGTGTAGATTTTTTCTCCTTCACTCTACTGCCTCCCGACCATCCTTGTATAGCAATAACAAACCTTTTATATTATGATCGTAGTCCTTGTGAGATTAATAAAAACTTGTTGTCTAGAAGTTGTAACTTCATGTNGGTTAGGTTCCATTTGTATACTTGGTGGAATTTGGCATATCTTAACTAAACCGTTTGCATGGGCTCGCCGCGCACTTGTATGGTCTGGAGAAGCTTACTTGTCTTATAGTTTAGGTGCTTTATCCGTTTTTGGTTTTATTGCTTGTTGTTTTGTCTGGTTCAATAATACTGCTTATCCGAGTGAGTTTTACGGGCCGACTGGACCCGAAGCTTCTCAAGCTCAAGCATTTACGTTTCTAGTTAGAGACCAACGTCTTGGAGCTAACGTTGGATCCGCTCAAGGACCTACTGGTTTAGGTAAATATCTAATGCGTTCTCCGACGGGAGAAGTCATTTTTGGGGGTTCTTTTTTTACAAAAGTGCTACGAACGTGTCTAATGCTTCTTTCGCTGTCTTGTCATCTTGAATATATTCCAACATATCTTCTCAGACTGTTGTCTTTAAGGCAAACAACAGTCTTTAAGGAAAACATTTGTGCAAGGCACCATTAGCATCCTCCTCTGGAGGCGTAATTTCACTTCTTGATCACATGTTATAGTTTTCAAAACATAACTTGCAAAGTTATGAACTACTCATGACACTAAAAAGCTCACTCGCTGATAATCTTAATAATTTGTTTCTCAAGTGGAGGATCAGACAAAACGACAACCACAAAGCATACTAAGAATTTTAAGAGATTAGACAAGCTTCTCAATAATTTGTTTCTCGATCATACAAAACTACAACCACAAAAAGAGATTAGAGAGAACCTATACCAATTGTGCTGATACCGCATATTATTGAACACAACTCTTTTGTTTTGTGATACCATAGATTCAGATTATTGAACACAAACTCTTTTGTTTTGTGATACCATAGATTATTGAGCACAACTCTTTTGTGGAAACAACACTTTTATTAAGACCAATCAAGATTCCTGAATTACCTAAATTCTTTTCCTAAAATATAATATTATAGGGCTCATACAATTGTTGGATGAGACCCTATGGAGCTAGTGATGATCTTTTAACCCTTACAGGTGCATCAGTGAATACCACTACTTTTACCATCAGTGAATACCACTACTTTTACCATTTCTCATACTATGCTGATAGCGTTGAGCTTGCTTACTATTTCTCATACTATGTTGATAGCGTTGAGCTTGCACGGGTCAACACCAAATCATGAGCCCTCGCCATACATATGATCAGGTCGAAAGCCCATGCATGCATCAAGGGCCTGTGAACGTCAATAGGTCATGTGTGCCCACCAACCTACAATTGTGCACATGTTTCAACATGCCACGAGTAGACATTTCAGGCCCAACAATGCATAGCTTCACTGCCCATGTTCTTCACTAACCTGCCCACGTACAACATCTACCCCGCACACATCCATTAATGTATGTTCAAACCAAGACGATCTAACATTCAACCCACCAACCTCATGCAAAGTCTCAAAAGCGCGCCCAAGCGAATATCATGCAGTGCCCAACCCACCAAATCCTTGCACACCCACGTGCACGCCGTCATGCCCAACAAGTGCGCCCACCAGCCCACAACCATGCTCACCAGTAATGTTGTTGTTAGCCTTCATCTTGAGTTTATCCATATTGATACAAAGGTGTTGTGACTTGTGTTTACAACACTCAAATCATGTAATTTGCGAAACGTAAGGCCTATGGTTATGTTTCTTCCCAAAAATCACACCATATAATAAATAAATATGTGGTAATATAATTGTTGTATATTAATGATTAGTATTCGTTTGGGTTGAAATGATTGAACAATTATTTCATGGTTAATTCAAGTTGCATTCAACTAAGTGGGCAAAATTGGGCAAAACTTCTCTCAAAAAGAACCTACATTATTGAAAAAATATCAAGAAATAATATGAATAAAGACGGTACTACTCAATATCCGGGGAACTGTGGTGGTGGTGGAGATGCATATTGGAAACCAATGTTTGGCGGTAGGATGAGATCATCCAACGCCGGTGGTGGAGAAGCGCCAGGAGGAGGAGGAGATGCGGTCCGAGGTGGGGGAGAGGGGACGGGTGGTGGAGGAGATGCGGTCGGAGGTGGGGGAGAGGGGACGGGTGGCGGAGGAGACGCGGTCGGAGGTGGGGGAGAGGGGACGGGTGGCGGAGGAGACGCGGTCGGAGGTGGGGGAGAGGGGACGGGTGGCGGAGGAGACGCGGNAACTTGGGACGCTGGGGGTCCGCCCGATGGCGCCTCAACTTGGGACGCTGGGGGTCCGCCCGATGGCGCCTCAACTTGGGACGCTGGGGGTCCGCCCGATGGCGCCTCAACTTGGGACGCTGGGGGTCCGCCCGATGGCGCCTCAACTTGGGACGCTGGGGGTCCGCCCGATGGCGCCTCAACTTGGGACGCTGGGGGTCCGCCCGATGGCGCCTCAACTTGGGACGCTGGGGGTCCGCCCGATGGCGCCTCAACTTGGGACGCTGGGGGTCCGCCCGATGGCGCCTCAACTTGGGACGCTGGGGGTCCGCCCGATGGCGCCTCAACTTGGGACGCTGGGGGTCCGCCCGATGGCGCCTCAACTTGGGACGCTGGGGGTCCGCCCGATGGCGCCTCAACTTGGGACGCTGGGGGTCCGCCCGATGGCGCCTCAACTTGGGACGCTGGGGGTCCGCCCGATGGCGCCTCAACTTGGGACGCTGGGGGTCCGCCCGATGGCGCCTCAACTTGGGACGCTGGGGGTCCGCCCGATGGCGCCTCAACTTGGGACGCTGGGGGTCCGCCCGATGGCGCCTCAACTTGGGACGCTGGGGGTCCGCCCGATGGCGCCTCAACTTGGGACGCTGGGGGTCCGCCCGATGGCGCCTCAACTTGGGACGCTGGGGGTCCGCCCGATGGCGCCTCAACTTGGGACGCTGGGGGTCCGCCCGATGGCGCCTCAACTTGGGACGCTGGGGGTCCGCCCGATGGCGCCTCAACTTGGGACGCTGGGGGTCCGCCCGATGGCGCCTCAACTTGGGACGCTGGGGGTCCGCCCGATGGCGCCTCAACTTGGGACGCTGGGGGTCCGCCCGATGGCGCCTCAACTTGGGACGCTGGGGGTCCGCCCGATGGCGCCTCAACTTGGGACGCTGGGGGTCCGCCCGATGGCGCCTCAACTTGGGACGCTGGGGGTCCGCCCGATGGCGCCTCAACTTGGGACGCTGGGGGTCCGCCCGATGGCGCCTCAACTTGGGACGCTGGGGGTCCGCCCGATGGCGCCTCAACTTGGGACGCTGGGGGTCCGCCCGATGGCGCCTCAACTTGGGACGCTGGGGGTCCGCCCGATGGCGCCTCAACTTGGGACGCTGGGGGTCCGCCCGATGGCGCCTCAACTTGGGACGCTGGGGGTCCGCCCGATGGCGCCTCAACTTGGGACGCTGGGGGTCCGCCCGATGGCGCCTCAACTTGGGACGCTGGGGGTCCGCCCGATGGCGCCTCAACTTGGGACGCTGGGGGTCCGCCCGATGGCGCCTCAACTTGGGACGCTGGGGGTCCGCCCGATGGCGCCTCAACTTGGGACGCTGGGGGTCCGCCCGATGGCGCCTCAACTTGGGACGCTGGGGGTCCGCCCGATGGCGCCTCAACTTGGGACGCTGGGGGTCCGCCCGATGGCGCCTCAACTTGGGACGCTGGGGGTCCGCCCGATGGCGCCTCAACTTGGGACGCTGGGGGTCCGCCCGATGGCGCCTCAACTTGGGACGCTGGGGGTCCGCCCGATGGCGCCTCAACTTGGGACGCTGGGGGTCCGCCCGATGGCGCCTCAACTTGGGACGCTGGGGGTCCGCCCGATGGCGCCTCAACTTGGGACGCTGGGGGTCCGCCCGATGGCGCCTCAACTTGGGACGCTGGGGGTCCGCCCGATGGCGCCTCAACTTGGGACGCTGGGGGTCCGCCCGATGGCGCCTCAACTTGGGACGCTGGGGGTCCGCCCGATGGCGCCTCAACTTGGGACGCTGGGGGTCCGCCCGATGGCGCCTCAACTTGGGACGCTGGGGGTCCGCCCGATGGCGCCTCAACTTGGGACGCTGGGGGTCCGCCCGATGGCGCCTCAACTTGGGACGCTGGGGGTCCGCCCGATGGCGCCTCAACTTGGGACGCTGGGGGTCCGCCCGATGGAGCCTCAACTTGGGACGCTGGGGGTCCGCCCGATGGAGCCTCAACCTGGGACGCTGGGGGTCCGCCCGATGGAGCCTCAACCTGGGACGCAGGGGGTCCGCCCGATGGAGCCTCAACCTGGGAGACAGGGGGTTCAGAAATATGGGGTGCGCCTGACGGAGCCTCAACTTGTTTGGCAGGGGGTGCGCCCGATGGAGCCTCAACTTGGGAGACAGGGGGTTCGGAAATATGGGGTCCGCCCGATGGAGCCTCAACTTGGGCGACAGGGGGTCCGCCCGACGGAGCCTCAACTTGGGTGGCAGGGGGTGCGCCCGACGGAGCCTCAACTTGGGTGGCAGGGGGTGCGCCCGACGGAGCCTCAACTTGGGTGACAGGGGGTGCGCCCGATGGAGCCGCAACCTGGGAGACAGGGGGTTCAGAAATAGGGGGTGCGCCCGACGGAGCCTCAACTTGTTTGGCAGGGGGTGCGCCCGACGGAGCCTCAACTTGTTTGGTAGGGGGTGCGCCCGACGGAGCCTCAACTTGTTTGGCAGGGGGTGCGCCTGACGGAGCCTCAACTTGGGAGACAGGGGGTTCGGAAATATGGGGTCCGCCCGATGGAGCCTCAACTTGGGCGACAGGGGGTCCGCCCGATGGAGCCTCAACTTGGGTGGCAGGGGGTGCGCCCGACGGAGCCTCAACTTGGGTGGCAGGGGGTGCGCCCGACGGAGCCTCAACTTGGGTGACAGGGGGTGCGCCCGACGGAGCCTCAACTTGGGTGACAGGGGGTGCGCCCGACGGAGCCTCAACTTGGGTGACAGGGGGTTCGGAAATATGGGGTCCACCCGATGGAGCCTCAACTTGGGACGCTGGGGGTCCGCCCAATGGAGCCTCAACTTGGGACGCTGGGGGTTCAGAAATATGGGGTGCGCCCGATGGAGCCTCAACTTGGGTGGCAGGGGGTGCGCCCGATGGAGCAACTTGGGTGACAGGGGGCGATGGAGCCTCAACTTGGGTGACAGGGGGTGCGCCCGATGGAGCCTCAACTTGGGTGACAGGGGGTTCAGAAATATGGGGTGCGCCCAATGGAGCCTCAACTTGGGTGGCAGGGGGTGCACCCGATGGAGCAACTTGGGTGACAGGGGGTGCGCCCGATGGAGCAACTTGGGTGACAGGGGGTGCGCCCGATGGAGCCTCAACTTGGGTGGCAGGGGGCGATGGAGCCTCAACTTGGGTGGCAGGGGGCGATGGAGCCTCAACTTGGGTGGCAGGGGGCGATGGAGCCTCAACTTGGGTGGCAGGGGGCGATGGAGCCTCAACTTGGGTGGCAGGGGGCGATGGAGCCTCAACTTGGGTGGCAGGGGGCGATGGAGCCTCAACTTGGGTGGCAGGGGGCGATGGAGCCTCAACTTGGGTGGCAGGGGGCGATGGAGCCTCAACTTGTGTGACAGGGGGCGCGCCCGATGGAGCCTCAACTTGTGTGACAGGGGGCGCGCCCGATGGAGCCTCAACTTGGGTGACAGGGGGCGCGCCCGATGGAGCCTCAACTTGGGTGACAGGGGGTCCGCCCGATGGAGCCTCAACTTGGGGAGCAGGGGGTCCGCCCGATGGAGCCTCAACTTGGGGAGCAGGGGGTGCGCCCGCGTGAGTCTCAACTTGGGGAGCAGGGGGTGCGCCCGCGTGATGATGAGGAGGTGAGGATGGAACTGGATGATGAGATTCTGGAGACCTTGTAGTAGGATCTTCACCACAATTTCTACACTCCACCGATTTCATCATAAAAGAGCTACAAGTCTCAGCATCTCTTTGCTCCGGGCGATTAAGTAAGCAATTATGAACATCATCAAAAACCTTTTTTGAATCTTTAGGTGCCACACACTTTGCATCTTGCTGATCAAAATAATTAAAGGAGAAATTAAAGTTACCCAAATGGGGCAATTTGCATATCTCCCCAGAAACAGAGCCTCTAAATTCATTGTAACTAACGTCCAGATACTGCAAATTCTTGAGCCCCGACAATGCGGGCAACCAGCCAGGAAAGCTATTATTGCTGATATCAAGAACCGTTAGATTGACAAGCTTTCCGATCTCGACTGGAAGACAGCCATGGAGTTTGTTGCCGATAAAGAGAACCTGGTTGAGGCTGGTCATTTGGCCGACCGAACTAGGAATGCAGCCATGGAAGTAGTTGTACGCAAAGGACACAAGGGAGACAGTGGAGTTTCCAATGGTATCCGGGATTAAGGAACTAAATCTATTGTTGTTTAAGAATATGGCGTCGAAGGTCATAGTGAAGAGTGCTGGTGGGACTTCTCCTTCAAAGTCGTTGAACCTAAGATCGAGGAACTTAGCGATACGCCAATGAAAGACAACCTCTGGAAAATGGCCAACGAACCGGTTGTTACTGACGTCGAACTCAAACATGAGAGTGAGCTTAGAAAAGCTACGAGGAATTATCCCACAAAACCTATTAGAGTTGATATGGAACAATGCCAAATCTGTCAAGAGTCCAAGCTCGGGTGGCAGGTAGCCTGCAATGTCAGCATGGTTCAAATCAATGCCAGCCACAACCTCAACGGTGGAGTCATCAAGCGCCGTAGTACAAAAAACGCCCCTATAAAGACAGACGTCATTGCCAACCCAATTTTCAGTGAAGTTATATGGGTCAGAATATATGGCGGTTTTCCAAGCTTTGAGGGCAACAAAAGCCTTCTTCAACCTCTCATTTAGGAAAGTTTCATGAGGATCAATTTCAGCATCATATTTATAGTCATCTGGGAGTTCATCGTGTTCTCTTAGAGCCAAAAGTTGACGACCAACGAGATACGAAACTTCAGCTTTCGTGACGGCAAGGGAGACCGATGGGAGAGTGAAGACAACAAGGAGGAGGAAGAGAAGAAGAGAAGCCATGGTGAGTTGCTTTGTTACAGTCGATATTGGGGCCTTTTAAAGAGTTTGGTAGGGAGTTTGAATTTGGTGTTTTGAGGGTTAGGATTAATTGTAGGGTTATTTGTGGTGTTGAGACTTAGTTATTTAAAAATAAGAGAGTGAAAGAGGGAGTTTGTTTCAATGCAAAACTTAATAAAAAATTTATGAAATTCAATATAAAATATTATTATGTCTTCTTACTAATTTTCCCTATTTTCTCGGTATATTTTTAGGATGGAAAACATAATTAATTTATTTCAATTATTTTTCTATTTTAATTTGAAAAATATTATATTAGAAAAAGAAACTTTCCTAAATAATTTAGATTTTATTATCATCCTCTTAACTAATTTTATAAATCTTTAAAATTTTGAAAACAAGAAATAATAAAGCTTTCATTTTGGTTTTCGATTTTTTTTTAATGTGAAAATGAGAGATGAAAAGTTTTAAAAGTAAAACTATTATTAATATTTCAGAATAATTTGGATTGTTATTATGCTTCTCTTTTTTTTTCTATTAACTTACCATTAAATTATTTTCATTTTTTATCAAGCTTTAAAAAAAATCCAAAATAACACAATGTTATGAAAAGACATTATTATATATATTAAAATAAAAACGAAACATAAAATTTAGTAAAAAAAAAAAATCCTCCAAAATTGATTTATTAATAGATAGTTTACTTATAAATTTAATATTTTGAATTTTAATAATGTTTTTTTTTTTTTTGCATGAATTTTTACATAATGATTCTTAAATATATTTTGACACATGAATTAAAAATGAGTTATATTGATAAACAAATTATTCAAATACAATTGTGTAAAGTACATATTCAAATATTGTTTCCATTTATTTTAATTAGTTGTTATTTTTTAAAATAAAAAAATGTTATAAAATAGGAATAAAACAAAGAAAATTGATAATTTATTATTATGAATATTAATTAAAAATTATATTAGTATATCATATTATTTTGTTATGCGTTTTAATCCTTACAGAAATTAACCGTGAATGTCAATGAACTATTTTTTTTTTTTTTTTAATTTCGTAATAAAATTTTAAGAATTAAATATAATGAGTATAATTTATTCCTTTATAAATTATGATAACGATCAGTGATACAGGTCAAAAATCTTAATTCTTTTCGGGTCCTGACCTAAGATTAAGATAATATCTTCACTTTATACTTAGACCTACGTCAAATCATTTTTAATTTATTTTTAAAAATATATATTTCATACTATAACTATATATATAATATCTAATCTAATCTCATTAGTTTTATAATATTTAATTTTAAAATATAATATTTATTTATATTAAATTTATAATAAAAACATAAAATATTTTAAATGATTCTAAACAAAACAATAATAATTTATTATTGAATTTAACATAGACCTACATCAAATCATTTTTAATTTATTTTTAAAAATATATATTTCATATTATAACTATATATATATATATATATATATATAATATCTAATCTAATCTCATTACTTTTATAATATTTAATTCTATTAAATTTATAATAAAAACATAAAATATTTTAAAATGATCCAAAACAAAACAATAATAATTTATTATTGAATTTAATGTACATAAAATTCACGGATACGAAATAATGTATTTCAGAACCATTTTAGAACATATGTTTTTAAACCGTACAGTTTAATTACATTGAAATAAATAAAGGAGGGAGAGAAAGAGAGCAAAAAAACAAATGACAATTTTTTAAAAGAAATAAAAAAAAAAAGCTGAAATATAGATAAACTTCTAAATTTTTAAAAATTGGAATAAATGTAAGGATAATTTTAAATTTTGATTAAAATAATTCTTGTTGGATGAATTTTTAACTTTTAAATATAATTTTTATTAAATAATAGTAAAATTGACGTTAAATTTAAAAGATTAATTAAAAACTCATTTCAAATTTGAGGATCTAAAACAAATAGAAAATAAAATTTGTTAATTTGTTAATTTAAAAAATTTAGAAAAAATCTAAAATTGAGGAGGAAAAGGGTATGAACTTGATAATCAAAGAAAATTGGGAGAAATTGGGGACAGAGAATATTACCGAAATCCTCAAATAAAATAGAAAATAAAATTTTAAAAAATTGTTAATTTAGAAAAATTAGAAAAAATCAAATAAAAATTTAGGAGGAAAAGGGCGAACGTGGGGATCAAAAGGGAGAAATTGGGGACTGAATATTCCGAGAAACAAAATGTCTTTCCATTAATCCAGTCAAAGAAACAGATTATTTCCCTTTTTTTTTTTTTTTTTTTTTTTTTTTTTTTTTTTTTTTTTTTTTNATATTCCGAGAAACAAAATGTCTTTCCATTAATCCAGTCAAAGAAACAGATTATTTCCCTTTTTTTTTTTTTTTTTTTTCTTTTAGGAAACGGAAGGGAGAAAGAGAATCACAAATGTTTGATGATAGAAGTCCCACGTCCACTCATTTAGAGAATGATCATGTGTTTATAAGTGAGCAATACTAACTCTATTGGTATGAGGCCTTTTCGGGAAGCCCAAAGCAAAGCCATGAGAGCTTATGCTCAGAGTGGACAATATCATACCATTGTGGAGAGTCGTGTTCGTCTAACATGGTATCAGAGTCATGCCCTAAACTTAGTTGTACCAATAGATTGGTAAATCCTCAAATATCGAACAAAGAACTCCAAAAGAAAACGGAGTCAAGCCTCCGAAGAAAACGAAGTCAAGACTCCTCGAAGGCAGTAAAAAATGACTAAGACTCCAAAGGAGTCGAGCCTCGATTAATCGAGGGGAGGTGTTCGATGATGGAAGTCCCACGACTAATTTAGGGAATGATCATGGGTTTATAAGGGAGGAATACTAACTCCATTGGTATGAGGCCTTTTGGGGAAGCCCAAATCAAAGTCATAAGAGCTTATGCTCAAAGTGGACAAAGGGGAGGTGTTGGATGATGGAAGTCCCACATCATCGACTAATTTAGGGAATGATCATGGGTTTATAAGTGAGGAATACTAACTCCATTGGTATGAGGCCTTTTGGGGAAGCCCAAAGCAAAGCCATAAGAGCTTATGCAGTGGACAATATCATACCATTGTAGAGAGTCGTGTTCGTCTAACAACAAAAACTGCAACCTTACTTTCTCTGCTCGATCACATCAGAAATCG
Source organism: Cucurbita pepo subsp. pepo (assembly GCF_002806865.2). Lineage (NCBI taxonomy): Eukaryota > Viridiplantae > Streptophyta > Magnoliopsida > Cucurbitales > Cucurbitaceae > Cucurbita > Cucurbita pepo. Next base: position 2,637,740 of record NC_036654.1, on the reverse strand, counting down.
ACTAGCAAATTTGCAACTAAAACAGATCAGATCAGTGAAGAATGAACCTGATGAAAGCGATTCTTTCGGAAGTAGACACAGTTCAAATCCCGCTCCATAATTCCTCCAAGCAGAATCAAATTCGAAGAAGAACAATCGGTTCTTTCGGAAGTAGACACAGTTCAAATCCCGCTCCATAATTCCTCCAAGCAGAATCAAATTCGAAGAAGAACAATCGGTAAGTTCATCTCCCTCGGATCATCGACTACCATCGACTACCACAATCAATCAGCCGTAACATTATTAGATCAAATCAACTAAACTTCAGATCAACAAAAATGATGCGTTCCAGTAAATCACAGATCGCGAAATTCAAAACCAGGAAATACTCAGTAAACGCAATACCTAGAATCACAAATCGACGGTGAGAGCAGAGGCTCCGACGGAGAACAAAGGCAACAGGAATCGATTTCGGTAGAAGAGGAAAGTGATTGTTCGATTGGCGATATCGAATTATTTATAACGGCGGCAACTGAAAACGAGAGAGGAAAAAAGGCGATAGGTTTGGTAAGAACCTTTTGGAATTTGCGCCATGACTTACGTGTCCAATCTGCAGGCGTTGCCTCGCTTTTGATCCAACGAATCTGTGTCTTCGGGGCCTTTTACAAAAAGAGACATTATTTTTTTTAAATTTCATAAAATAAATTAGATTAATTATTTTTAAGTTAAAAATATAGATAATAATTTGTGGAAAAAAAATTAGATTAATTAAAGAAATTAAAAATTAAAAATTATATTTAATATTATTAAAGTAGGAAAAAAAATTAAAAATGGAATCTTAAAAAGTGTTTATATGGATAACGTGTCTATAATAGGGAGCCCCTATAAATAAAACCTACCACCTATTAGCTTCCTTCTCAACTTTAAATTCCATAGACGGCAACGAACAAATCGGAATAATAATAAATATTAATTTCATTTATAAAAAAAATATAATTTCTATAAAATATATTTTTAATTTTTCAAGTGATCCTAAATTCCTAAATCAACCTTGAAGCGCTTGCCACGTCACTCCCACCCAGCCTCTTCCGAAACACGATGAAATGAATGAATCTGATCCCTTCATATTAATCCGATCCTGTGTCCTCCACCTCATGATTAGATCCCACCCAAACCGTCCATTTTTGTTTCTACCTCGTGGACCCACTCATCCACGTTATTCTGCGGAACAGATGTAATTACCGATTCTATTCTATAGACACCAGAATTTTTCCACCTCCAAATTGGAGACGTTTTTATACTCTTATAAAAAAAAAATGTTTTGTTTTCTTTCTCACAATCTACCTTTTTGACACTCAGCGTCTTTGTTGATACTTGTTACTCTGTGTGAAATCTCACAATCTACTCCCTTTGGAGCTTAGCGCCAACGCTAGCACTTGTTCCTCTGTGTGGAATCTCATGATCCATCTCTTTTAGGGCACAACGTCTTCGCTAACGCTCTTTCCTCTCTCCGATAGATGTGGATATCACATTTATGATCCAAAAACTCGATCAATTTAGACTATTAATCCAAGCCCTAAAAGTTGGGTTGAGTTTAATTTTTTTTATATATATATTTAAGTTGGATTGAATTTTTGAAAAATTGAAAATTCAAGTCTGTTCCTACCATACTTTTTAAAGATTATTATGAATGTCAACCATGGTATAGTAAATAAATAAGATTTTTTTTTAACTAATTAAAAAAAATAATTCGAAAACTCGAAAGTAGAGAATTTGTGTTGGGTTAAGAACTCTATTCGAATTGTTCGGATCACTAACCTAACCAATTAAAAACTTCTGGCGGGTCTAAAATAAATTTCTACCCAAAGAAAACAAATTTTAAAAAAATTATTATGCGATTTTAAAAGTTTTTAAGTATGGTTTAGATACAAATTAACATAATGGGTGACCTAGTTTTTACTTGCTTCGAACCTTTTCGAATGTGGACCAAATTGTGTCCGCCATTCCTCATACCACGCGCGTTTCGAAGAAGTGTATTGCACGCTCCCCCACTTTCTCATGGTTAGGTTTCGCGAATTCAATCGTTCAAAAAACACACACACATATTTTGTAAACCAATCCGCTCCCACAATTTATCACCGAGCAATTATCCAGTGCGAACCGTTCGTATTGTATTCCCGATAGCCATGAAGACAATACGTGCTTTTCATTGAATAACGGCAGTTTCCAGTGGAAGCGGACGCAGAGGATTATACTCTCTTATAGTTGAGAAAAATTATAAATTATATAAATAATGTTTGAATAATCAGTTTTGTTTGGACAAGTTTGGTGACGTGTAATAGCGGCAGCTTTCTTCTTTTCTCCTCCAAAAAGAAGGAGAGAAACGGATTTACCCCTGTAATTAAAGGGGACACGGAGGGGTATAATTGTCCAATGGAAATTAACAGATCAATACATATGAAGGGCAGAGAAAGCAACAGAAAGTTAAACCCTGACTATCGAGTTCTGCGTGAGATCTGCGAGAGAGAAAAAAAAAGAACAAGCGCGATAGAGAGAGAGAGAGAGAGAGAGAGAGAGAAGATTTTCTCTCCCGAGAAAATGAGAGAAAATCACTGAGAAAATTGCAGACGGAAGAGGCGAAAAGCTGCGCGGAAGACGAAGCCGAGTTCCTCTCTGGATTGTGTATTTGTATAATCTGTTGTGGCGGTTTTGGTTTTGGTTTTGGGTATTTTGGAAGGAATCTGCGTTTCTTTCGGTTTTCTTCTGCCATGAGGATCCGGAAGAACGCGAAGTTATCGCCACTGTTGTTTTTGGCTGTGGAGTCGGTTCCTGAGGTTCATCTTCAGACGCACGTTTGTCAGTTGAACCAGTCGCCATGGGATGTGATTCCTCTCCACCAACACGCCACGAACCAGGTTTGTTAAAATTAATACAGAGATGGAGAGATTTCTATTCTCTATTCTCTAATCTTCTAAATCTTCAATCTCCTTCTCTTCTTCTTTTTTTCACTCTCTTCTTTATAGATCTGCTATTAATTTCCTTTTCTCTTTTCTTCTCCCTCCTCCTTCCGTTTCCCTCTTTCTTTAGGGTTATTCGTTTTCCCCTTCCACTTTAGGGTTCATCCTAAAACCCTAATAATTTTCCTCATTCTTCTCTATTTCTCCATGTTTCGATCTTACAGCTCGAGGAGGCTGAAGATAGCTTCGTCGAAAATGCTAGCTTAGGCGATTCCATCGGAGCGGTCGATAGGTGAGTTTTTCTGTGATTTCTTCTGTTTGTTTTTATTGTTGTGCATTCTTTGTGCCTTTTCTGTGATTCGTAAATAGTCGCTGTTGAGTGAATGAGTAAATGCTCATACGATAATCTGAAAATTTTTCTTCCAAGAGAAATGGTCTGGTAGTCTGTGTTGTTATTATCTGTCCGTCGCTGTTTGCGTGTTTGAGATTTATTTATATATACGAATACAGCGTCGCGTCGATGGAGGGGTCAGCGAAATTTTCGAACAATAATATAATTATTACGGACGAGAGTGAAGTAATGGCAGACAAGGATGGGGATAATCGTGAAGATTTGGATGAAAATGGAGACGGATTCGAGAAATTAGTCGATAGCAGTTGGAAATGTAAGAAACAAATTAGAGAGGAAGATTATTCTTCGTTTAGTCCCGACCACCACCGCCACCGTACACTTCCTAGGTCTAGTGAGAATAATTATTATCCTACTCCCAATAATTGCTCACGTACGAAGAAATCCGCCACCGGAGATACGGCCTGGCGGCTAACGCGGCCGGCGAGGGTTTCGAAGAAGGCGGTTAGTGCGGCGGTGGTCGGTGGATCGAATCCGTACGAGTTTTACTATTATTCTGGATTCGGGCCACAATGGGGGAAGAAGAGACGGGAGAGAGGGGGAGGGTCGAGCGAAAATACGATGGGAATTCGGAGCAATGCAACGACGCCGTCTGAAATTAACAGCGCGGATTTGGATTATGTGGAAGAGGAGGACGACGACGACGATGAGGAGGAGGAGGACGGGGAAGGCGACGGCGGGAAGAAGCGAATGAGGAAGCCGGTGAAAGCGCGGTCGTTGAAGTCGCTGATGTGAAGGAAGAATGAAATGGAAATGGAATTGGAATTGGAATTGCGATTGGAATTTGAATTTGGAATTTGGTTTTGGTGGTGGGAAATTTTTATCGAGGGCTTCTCAATTGTTTGTTAGGGTTGAAGGATTTTCTTTTTCTTTTTTATTTTTATTGTGTAACATATTATTAGTATTATTATTATTATTATTATTTTAATTACTTTTAATTTTGATATGTTATTCTCTGCGTAATCCACGATGATGCTGTCTGTTTTGTGGCATTGCGTGGCGGGGTGGGTGAGTTTAGCGTAGCTCATGAACGTGGACAGCAGGAGATTTCATAGGGTGGGTTTTAGGGAGACCGAGACATTGTGTTTAGTCAAATAAATGGGTAGTTTGGTAATTTTAGACTTTTTCTTTTTTTTTTTTTCTGTTGATAATAATAATATATTATATACATGTTGTATTTATGGAGTTTGGGTTGCTTTTTATTTTAATTTTTTAAAATTTTTGGGGCTTATGGTAATAGATGACGTGGCAAGTGATAAATTTTCCATATATGAATATTAATAAAAGAATGGGCCTACATTACCTTATTGGGTCCACATAGACAGCAAATTCCACCTTGATGATGTAAATGTGTAGTGAATCGTGGAGATCTAGTATTTCTTTTCATGAATATTAGTTAACTTACAAGTTTCGTATCTCAATTTCTATACTGGTGCCTACTTAAGTTCTTAATTTCTGGAATTTTAAATTTAGTTGGTAGGTTTCTAAAATTTTAAATCGTGGTCAATATGTTATTGAATTTTAAAGAGTTTTAGGTCTTGTTTCATAGTCATTTTAAGTTTATATTTTTATTGTTTTCGAAAATTAAGGTTATTGAATTTCTTTTATATTTTAATTATTGATGTATGCTTTTTCTCATCCTTTCTCTGTCTCACCATCATAATCACCTTTTCTTTTTTTCTTTTTTTCTTTTTATTTTTCATAATAATAGTAAATATGATTTGTCAAGTTTTATTCAACCGTATGGATCAACCGATTAAATTGATTTTTTTTTTCTTATCCATTCTCCTTAAAAAAAATTAACCTAAAATATTTCAGTAAAATTATTTGGTAAATTTGAGAGCAGCTATTGAATGTGAACCCAACAAACTTTCAATGGCTGAACTAGGGGAATTGAAATTGTTTTGGAAATTGTTCCTATTTCCTTATACACACATAATAATAATTATATATATATATCAAATTCATTTATTCACAAGGCTTTGGCCCATAGGGACCCACCCCGTATAAAGCGAGAGAATTTAAATAGAGAATGAAAGTGAGAAGATAGTTCTCGTCCTTAGATAAACAAGGTTAGATATGAGATTTGTATTCTCTGTCTTTGCCTAATTCCCGAGTCCGTCCCACCCCATCTCCACCTTTTTACATATAAAAATAAATATATATGTTTTCTATTACACATTGATAAATAAGGTTTTAAAATATTTTTTTTATCTTATAATTAATTATATTTTTCGTGGTTTTCTAAAAATGGGTATCATTTTATTTCAGCAATACTTTATTTTGGCTAATATGTCCAAAGTGACTGAAATTTTTATTTGAGTTATAATTATAATATTTGAGTTAAAACTATTTAAAACTTTTTTCAAGTAAGATTATACTTTAATATTATTATTATTTTTTTTTTTTTTTAGAAAGTATGGTAATAAAACATTATATTATATTATATTTTTATTTGAGAACATTATATTAAATTTTTATTTACATTTTTTTAATAAAAATTATATTGTAAAATAGAAATTAAGCACAGAAAAATTTCGTCAAAACAATCATTTTTAAAAAATAAAAATAAAAACATGAGAAAAATTTTCCAAACTCTAATTACTACCTCTATTATTATTACATCTATAAGAATAAACCATATCTAAGAATAATTTTAAAAAATTTCCCTTGATAGGTAAAGAACTACAGATTTAAAAATAAAAATATTTACTAATATANAAAAAAAAAAAAAAAAAAAAAAAAAAAAAAAATGTAAAAGAAAAGAAAAGTTTTTCTTCTAGAAAATGCATTTACATACCACATATATCATCACGGTTAGGAACCTAATTTCATAATTATGGTCAGACTCTACTTTTATTATAGGATAGGGTATGACGTACAATACTTCTCTGGTCCGCGCACATACACCTGGGCCCACTAGGTAGGCTTGTTAACTTACCCTCTAGTCTTAACTATGGACAACCACACTCTAACATGACTAAAATCGATAGAAACGAAAGGATTGTAAATAATATTGTGTAACCCATTGTAGGTAGTCCCACAATGAATTCCATTGCTATTTTCTCTCTTTTCCACTCTCGAATGTAACCCATCGTTTTCTATTTCAGTGTCTTCATATATCAGTAAACTTGAAATTTACTTACAAACTCTATTATATCCTTTTTTTCATTCTACACTGCTAGAACAATTGCCTTAGATACTGGTACATCTCAATACCGCCTAGATGCATGAAAAATGGTAAGTTTTAAGTTTCTATCAATTCTTGCTCCTTATCTTGTCACCTAAAATTACACATAAACGTCCTTGAAAAAAGAAGTTTGTTGTCCATCACCTATCCTAACATAAGTTGATTTATAATTTTTGCACGATTAGAATCCTCTGGTTGGAAATCTATTATACTCTGTCTTAGAGTTAGTTAAACTCTCCATGCTTAACTAGCTGACAACTCCTCCAACTTAATGATTGGTACTTAATGAAAGTTATAATTAAAAAAATTGAGAATTTAATTTTTATCGATGTAGTCCCACTTAATGATTGGCACGTTGACTTCTAACTTTAGTATATTAAAAATGCGGGAGTCACTGTAAGCGCCCCCGTACAGCCAGAGCTGAAATTGACATAAAATAATGAACTTCGCTTAAACTTATCATCTTTCTCTTCAAATTGTATATCCGATGATACTTAGTGGCGACAACCGTAGTAGTGAAAGAGATGGCGGTTAGGTTGAAGTTGGGTTTCTGAAGCAGCAACTAAGATGGTGGTTTGATTTTCGAAAGACACAAAATTAAAACGGTAGACTGGCCTTGAGAGCTCTTTCTAGTTCTCGGCAGGGTTGGATGTGTTGTAATTCTCCATACACAACCCACGTACGCTTAGATGGACCCACCAGATGGACTCATATACGTACCACTTGGATTTTGGCTTGGTTGAGCACAACGCGCAAATGTGTTGCCGAACACGACAGAAGGAAAAATACATGCATGATATCATGACGAACATAAATATCGAAGGTACGCTTCCGTACTAACATAGCATAACGAGAAAGTATCCCGATGCATGTGACGTACATAATCCATGAGGTCCCATTGGTTTAAAAATCATAGCTTAACTTAAAAATCATTTCCCTTTCCTTTCATCCATGTCAGAGTTCATCGATGCGTTATACATACATAACAATCATCATGTCTTTCATCTTGCAACATCATATAATCTATAGCAAAGTTTCACGTGACAAAACATAGCATGACATACATAGTTTTTCATTTTGTTCATATCAAGACATATTAGGACATCACATACATACATAACATGATATCATACATCATTCACATAACATACATCAACCCAACATAACTTATTTTGTTTTGTTATTTATTTTTTATTATTATTTATTTTACTTTTTATTGCTTATAAAATTAAAAATTTATGATATATTAGACACTTTTAAATTTTAAAAATCTTTTAAATACATACATAAATATTTTTAAAATTTCAAAAGGATTTTATTAATACTTTTAAATTTATTTAAAAAAATTTGAAACATTTTTAATTTTTTTTAAAAGTTCAAGAATACAGTACAATGTTCAAAAATACTCATGAACTTTCTAAAAATAATATTAAAAATTTTGTAGCATTCATCGGTAAGAAATTTTTTGATTTTTTTATAAAATAAAATATATTAATATTACTTTTAAAATTTTATAAATATTCTTTAAACATAAAATTTTTAACTTTTTTTACTAGCGCTAATATTTTTTAGATTCTTTTAAACCTTTAAATATATTTTTAGATAAAATATAAAATTTAAAGATATTTTTATTAATTATATTGAATAGAAAGTATTAAGAATATTTAAACAGAAAAAAGAAAAGAACTGTGATAGATATTTAAAATTACCTAAAAAATATTATGAACAAATGAAGAAGTTACAACGATGTTCTAACAAATAACAAATGATTTGGAACTCCAATTTTTTTGTAAAGGTTCTAAATCTTTGTGTTAACAAAATTTCCATTACGGCTCCAGATCGAAGAAATTCAGTGCTTCACGATGCGAATGACCCAAAATCTCTATCATTTCATCTTTTAGAATCCTGCTTCTCCCCCTTCCCCGTAATCGAATGATCCTACTGGAGCCGAATTGTTCCAAGAGTAATTTTCTGTATTTCAACTTCAAGATGGCTTCGGATTTGATTCTTCACACTCTTGTCAGTTTGATTCTATGTCTTTTCGTTCTGTTCTCGATTTTCATTGCCCACTGTGATTCGTTCGACGATTTTGCTCCTCACAATACCTTCACAGTTTCTAGCCTTGTGTACCCTCATACCCGGTTGCAGCCATTTCAGCTACGGTATTTTAGAGGTGCGTGTTCCGATTTTTTTTTTAAAGCTATTCTGGATTTTTTCCTTTGATGCATTCTTGAGTGATTGATTGCTTCATGGTGTCAGTGTCTTGAACAATTTGTTGAATTCGTAGTTCTTTGTTTACTTGCTATATGCTAGTGAAGAAGTTGCCTCCGGTTTTATTTTCGTTTATGATTGTGGAATTCTGATTGGCTCTTAGTTTATGATTGTGTTCTGTTTGAATAGATCGCTGTTGAGTTTAATGTAATCCTGAATTTTGTGTTGCTGATTTTGATCTGAGAATTATGTGACTTTCGACTTCGAATCGTTTTTGATATTCTTCAACTTTGAATCCTCAACAATGTATATTAATGAGTTACAATACTTGAGTTCATTAAACAATGGAGTTGATGTACTAATACAAAGTCAGGTCTGTTTCTGCCGTTTAACAATGGAGACAATGATCAAAGGTCTCAGGGAAGGATGTTCAAGCCATATTTCATTGAGTTCTTTGGACTAGAAATTAGGGTTTTGTTTGTTGAAAGTTTTCATTTCTTCTTTTCACTTTTTTTTTTTCGTTAGCAAATTGATGTGTTTTACTTTTAGATCAAGTCGTTTAAGGCATATGGTTTGTTGTTTGAAGTGAATCTATACAATATCTTCTTTGAGTGTTCTTTAAGTTTGTAATTTTGTTTGTTTTTTTCCCTGTTCCAGTTGAGTTGCCGCCATGGTTCTCATCGGTGTCTATTTCATTGAACTCAGACGTAGATCTCGTAAGTACGCATACGAAGTTTGAAAGTAGAACTACTTAAAGTCCGGTATTTGATGATTGTCCTATGACTTCAATTGTCCTGTGCTTATTTTATTTTCTGACTTTGATCTATTTCAACTTGCTGCTGCGGTTATATCCGTAATTGTTTTCTAATTGGAAACTTTACGATGCATTTGCCTTGAAAATGTTAATAATTGTTACCATTGAAATATCCCGTAACCTCTCGGTTTTCCTGTTTCTTACGGTGCAAATTGCTTTCAGGACATCACAAAAGCAAGAAAGATACCGAAGCGTGCTTTGCCTATAATTTGCTTCAGAGAAGGCAGTCCCCCGCTGCCTGATGCTTCGAATACTTCCATAATAGATTCAGGTAATTTGAGTTAGCTACACTTAAACAAGCTTCACTTAGTTGTTCTAGTCTGTCTGAATGAATTCTTCTTAGCCTTGTGTTTGACATGGAACATTTTATTTCTAGGATGTATTTTCAGTAACATCTTTTAAGGTTGTTATTCTTTCCTTGAAAATAAAAGGAAGTAATGTGAAGAGGCTTAAAACACAATTTCCTCAAAGACCATACACAGGACTTGAAAGATAGGTGCTAACCACTCTAAGTTACGCTAACCATTCGAGGCTACGAGGGCTGTATCCCCATTTTTGAAGCATACTACTTCTACTATTTGACTTCCCGCTATCTTTGATTTAAAAGTGGAAAGATACATTTCATGTGAGATCCCACATCGGTTGGAGAGGGGAACAAAGCATTCCTTATAAGCGTGTGGAAACCTCTCCCTAGCAGACGCATTTTAAAATAGTGAGGCTGACGGCGATACGTAATGAACCGAAGCAGACAATATTTGCTAGCGGTAGGCTTGGGCTGTTACAAATGGTATCAGAGCCAGACACCGGGTGGTGTGCCAGCACGGATGCTGGGCCTCCAAGGGGGTGGATTTGAGATCTCACATCAGTTGGAGAGAGGAATTAAACATTCCTTATAAGGGTGTGGAAACCTCTCTAGTAGATGCGTTTTAAAACTGTGAAGCTGACGGCGATATGTAACAGGCCGAAGCGGACAATATCTACTAGCAATGGCTTGGACTGTTACATTTCACTTCTCTGCTATCTGGACAATGTTTAAAATGATTTTATGTTAAGTGACGTTTGGAAGTTCTCTCCTGCAACAGGGTTAGCTCCTTTAACCATCCTTTCCATTGAAGGAATCCAAGGTCATAAAAATCTGGAGCAATGCTATCCCATGCAGCAATATATCGAATTAAAGCTGACAAATGAGCAGGTATATCGAGAATCATTTTGTTTTTCAATTAGAAGTGTAGAGTTCCTCTTTTGGAAGCCAAAAGTTCAGAAAATAATTCGAATATCAGATTATGCCTTCTTGCTTTTGTTTTGGCTTCTCCAATAATATGTCTATTCTAATTTTATTATAATGACTTCAACTTCCCTTGGTTTTAAAACCTCTCTGATTTGAGCCATTTCTCTTTGTTTCGCGTTTGGCTGGTGATACTGATATCGTTTATTTAGTTGTTTAGATACCTCCAGGAGTCTGGTATTTTGGCCTTTTCAATGGCATTGGGTCGTCAAGAACGCAATCCAAGATGGTATGTGTATATGCCTTCGCTCACGCAAATTGCAAAATTTTTGGATTATTAATTAGTTGAGTGTATATTTTATATTTTTCTGATGAGAAAAATACCATTCTTTTATGGCACCAAAGGAAATGAAAGACAGAAACTTGTCTCCTTGCAATGCAGGTAGTCCGAGGGTCTTCATATTCGTTCACGGCTAATGTAACAGTGGAAGGGTGTTCACCCTCCACGATGTTCGGGCAATATTGCAATCATACAGTTGACCCGCTCTCATGCTCGTTATTTGATGGTCATAATCTTGCTGAAAACATTTTAGAAGCTATGTCATATAACCAAACAGGGGAAAGTTTGGTTGCCTGCAGGAGTACGTTGAAACCATCTTGTCTTGGAGATGGTGAACCAAAAATATACTACTTGGATGTGGAAGGTGTGGCGGAAGAGCTGACCATTTCAGCTACAAATGTGAGGCCCAACTTAACACAGTCAGATAACTCTAGTTATGTCGGTGGAATTAGTTTGACGGGCTTCACTCGTCTTGGTGCAATTCCTTCAGTTGCCCTGCATGATTATTCCAGTAACTTAAACACAGGCCCTTTGATTATCCGTTCTCCAAAAGTCGGCCGATGGTATATCTCAATAATTCCTATTAATGTTTCGAAAGAACTTGAAAGCGTTTCGGCCAACAATGTGAGAATTTGTTATTCCATGGAATCATATGTGCTTCAATGCCCATATGGAAAGACTGGACCTAATTGTGCATGGAACAGATACTTCCTCCAGGTAAGACCATATATCCTTCATTTGCATTTAGTGTTTTTCAATTTTTCTTGATTCTTGAAGAAGTTTTATGGATTCATTATCTGATTGATGAGCTTGACTGCAGGCAATCGTCCGAAGAGGTTCATCCCCCTTTGAATCATATTTTATGCCGATCACAGAACAGTACTTCAAAGAACCGAAATTCGCTGTTGAACCCCTTCTAAGCAACTCTTCAAATCATGGAGAACAAAAGTATGCTTGGACTTATTTTGTTTTGGATGTTCCTCGAGGCGCATCTGGAGGAAATATTAACTTTCGATTATCAACTACTGAGACAATGGATTATGAAGTCTATGCTAGATTTGGTGGATTACCATCTCTTGATAACTGGGACTACTGTTATAAAAACCAAACCAGCAACAGTGGTGGCTCAACATTCCTTTCCCTCTGCAATTCAAGTAATGTAAATATCAATTTCCATATTTTATATGCTAGTGAAGGAACTTGGGTTCTTGGATTAAGGCATCCGATCAACAGAAGTTTGGCCAAATATCAGACTATTATGTCGGTCATGCTTGAACGATGTCCAAACAGATGTTCATCCCATGGAAGATGTGATTATGCTTTTGATGCTAGTGGAGCCGCAACATATAGGTTTGCTTTATTGATCCTCACACTGCATACTTTTGTGCTCTGATCTTTTAGCTATCCAATTCACTAGTTTGGCAAACTGAGTCCCGATTTTGTTTTTCTTCCAGCTATTGTTCCTGTGATCGAAATCACGGAGGCTTTGATTGCAGCGTTGAGATCGTAAATCATAGAGGTAAAAGTCACTTCAAATTCGTCATCAATTCTGAAGTTTCTTAGAAAGTTTTCATAATGGAACTCTAAGCTAAAAGTGTCAACTCATGTATAAATTATGTTCCACATCAATTCTGATCCTAGCTTGGAATTGACGTAGGGCACGTGCAACAATCAATTGCTCTCGTCGTGTCAAATGCTGCTGCCATTTTCCCCGCTTTTTGGGCTCTTCGACAAAAGGTAAATCTAATGATGATGTTCTTGTTTTTTTCTCTGAATTTCAAAAAGGTTTTTCTTTTCTCCAAGCCATATAAACTTGTTCCTGCAGGCTCTAGCAGAGTGGGTGCTGTTTACCTCAAGTGGAATTTCAAGTGGTTTATATCATGCTTGTGATGTGGGCACTTGGTGTCCATTGTCATTCAAAGTATTACAGGTACAAGATTTTCCCCATCTTTGCCTATTTTAAGCTTACCATAACATTTTATACTATGATTACGAACCGTTGTATGAAACTAATCCACACCACGGAAGACCTCTACCAATCTGATGATGGGTGTTTGTTTGTATTTGTTCAGTTATTGGGTACTTGTTTTACATGGACTAATGACCTGATAATTTTCAGTTTATGGACTTCTGGCTCTCTTTCATGGCTGTTGTTAGCACTTTCGTGTACCTAGCCACAATCGACGAAGTCTATAAAAGGGTGATTCATACCGTTGTTGCAATCCTAACTGCTCTCATGGCTATAACCAATGCAACGCGGTAACTAAAATGCTTAACATGACCTGCCTTCTGTAGATCAAAAGAGCTATCAGTTATGATGACCAAATATTGAACTTCTACAGGTCTTCCAATATCACCATTGTGCTAGCAATTGGTGCACTCGGTCTTCTTATTGGATGGCTGATCGAGTTATTGACAAAGTATAGATCGTTCTCCTTTCCACTGCGAATTTCTTTGAATGTGCTTCACAGGTGACAGCCTTTTCTACTTGAGATGATTTTTTTATTTTGGATTTTTGGTATTTTGTATGATAATCTGTTTTCTTTAGTAAGTATAATAATCAATTAAGGGCCTATTTGGGAGAACCTTTTTGGTCTTGTCTTGTCGGTTTGCTAAGTTGTATCGTCTGAGGTTGCTTAGTATTGCTTCTGGAAACTAAATGGTTCGTTGTTATGGGTTTTTTTTTTCTGAGTTTAACAACAGAAGGGAGTACTGAAATTCTAACGGGTGGAAAAGACGTCCTAATCAATATTAATTGAGCTATACTCATTTTGACTTGGAACTTGTGTATGTTCATGCAGATGGGAATCTATCAAAGCATGGGGGCACAATCTTTTAAAGACTCTGTACAGAAGATATCGATGGGGCTTTATGACTGCAGGTTTCACTGCATTGGCTATGGCTGCCATAAGCTGGAAATTGGAAACCACTGAAACTTACTGGATTTGGCACAGGTACCACAAAACCCCATCTCTTTCCCTCTCTCTTTTTGTTTCTCTTAGTTTCAATTCGCGAATTGTTTACAGCATTTGGCACTTGACTATCTACACATCATCTTTCTTCTTCCTCTGTTCGAAAGAAAGGGTTTCGAATGTTGACAATTCGTTTGTTTCAAATGGTGAAAACGAAAGAGAAGGTTCGAATGTAAACTAGGCTAGGCAGGATTAGTTTCTTTAAGTGTATAGAAGGAAGCAAAAATAGAGGCGATTTGCGAGTTTCAGCTGATTGGAGACCTTTACCCAATATAGCTTTTCGATCGGTTTCTGTAAATTATTTCTATAGGTTTCATTCTTTTGGTAGGAAAAACAAGACATGGATTGTGAATATGCATAACGTAGATTAGATAGAATGATCCTTTAGTTTACACGCCTAAGCTCACGGTCATGCTCGTCTAAGGCGTGTTGCCTGTGACTGCATGTTGGATGTCTTGATCATGTTTGTTCAGGAAGTGATGTCCATGGTCGCATGCCCGTCCCAACCCCTTTTACTTGCTTACATGTTAGATAGGTCTTGTGTCAGTACGTGGGTGTATGACCGGTCACCAAAATCATGTCTACACCCGCTAGGGCTAAAATGTCCAAAAATTTACTATAAGAGATGTGACTAATCTGTCAATTATTTATACTCAGGTTATTTGCTATCAAAATTGTGGTCATTGCTTATTTGCTTTTAGCCTATAACATTGCTTTCTCAAAAATAGTTTTTAACGCATTTCCTCACTCATGTTTTTTAAAACACTTTTTCTCAAACATGACCAAGGCTCGATCATTTATAGTAATATATATGGCAGATATTTCGTAAAGATCTAGTAAAGATATATATGGTAGATATTTAGTAAACTGAAACAATATATATCCTAGGTAGTGCTTTGAAATATACTTACTTCCTTCTCCATATTCTCTCTTACATACCTGAAGTCATCCATAAAAATTATTTAGCCAATATTCCTCTTTGTCTATATTCTCTCTTACGTACCTGAAGTCATCTATAAAAATTCTTTAGCCCATATTCCTCGTTGCATCACCAACATGATCTCAATTGTCAATTAAAAGCCTATGATCAACTTATAGGAGCCATCACCATACAACCTATGCATTTTCTTGAAGCATCCTCATATCACAAAATTTTCAGTCCCTTGCAGCTGAAACTAATTTCTCTAAGTTTCTGGATGCTCTTTTCACAAGCTTTATAAATAAAAACATCAACAATAACCTACCAAATCCCAAGACCTATATACTTTTGTAACTGTGGTTGGGTGAGACCATTTAAGAAATATTTCTACCTTTGTTGGGTCTATTGTGATACCCTCCCTCAACACCATGTGTCCTAGAAATGATACTCGTTGGATCCAAAATTTACATTTTGAAAATTTAGTGAATAGCCTGTTTGCCGTTAACACTGTCAAAACCTTTCTAAGATTTGTTTCATGTTCTATATTTGTCCTTGAATATACCAAAGATACCATCAATGAATACAACAACAAAAGTGACAAGAAACTTCATAAATATTTGGTTTACAGATGTTTATCATATCTGTAAATACTGCAGGTTAGTCAAATCAAAAGGCATTACGGTATTCATAATACCCATGTTGAGTTCTAAATGCAGTCTTGGGGGTATATCTTCATTTCTAATTCTCAGTTTATGATACTCATTCACAAATCAACTTTTGAAAATATAGAAACTCTCGGCAGTTGGTCAAACAAATCATCCATTCATGAAAGTGGATATTAACTTTTCGCAATCACATTGCTCTGTTTTCTACAGTCAATGTCTAACAACATAGATCCATCTTTTTTCTTTAATAAACAACATTGATGTTCTCTAGGATGATATACTAGGGTGTATAAAATCATTATCTAATAGTTCTCGTAGTTGTAATTTATTTAAATTTAGTCGGATTTGTTCTATTGAGAGCCTTGAAAATAAGCATGGTCTCTAGCTCAAGTTCAATGCTAAAATTTAACTTAACTTTTCTCCGTAAGTAGTCTACTTGTAGGCTCTTTCTTAATCATATCCTTAACGTATGCTAGGATATCACATTTTCTTTTGTCTATGTTTTAGTTCTCGACTAGAGAACTTAAGCCATTAGATTTTGTTCTTGAGTTCTTGTTATGGTCTAGCCCAAGATCTTGGGCTTGAGTTTTAAGTTCTTAACCTTAGTCATGGTCTTGGTCTTGCTCTTAGTTCTAAGGTTCTAGTTCTTGGTTCTTGTTCTTGATTCGTGTCCTTTATCCTTAATCTTGGTTCTTGTCCTTGGTTCTTGTCTTTGGTTCGTTTCTTGAGTGTTAACTAGTAGTTTTCATGTCTTAGTGGGCTTAGGCTTGTGTGGTATACATTAAGCCAGGGGTGTATGGTAAGGTTACTAATCTTGATTCATGGCCTTATGGTAGCATATTAATTACTTGAAAATCAAACCGTATCTAAAACTTACTTGACTTATGGCCTTAGTGTAGCATATTGATTAGTTGAAAATCAAAAGTTACCTAAAACTTATCTTGATGCAACATCCTTATTACTTGAAACTCAAGAGTTGTCCTAGAGCTCATCTTGATACAGGATAGCCTCCTCATTGCTCGAAAATCAAGGGCTATCCTAAAGTTATCTTGAGGTAGCATCGAAAGATCAGGAGTTAATCTTGAGCGGATCTTGAGTTAGGGTAGCCTCTTGGTTATTTGCAAACCAAGGACTAAGCCTAAAGCTTATCTTGAGGTTGAAAATCAGAACGAACCTAAAACTCATCTTGACTTAGAGGAGCCTCTTGATTTACTTGATTTACTTGATTTACTTGGCCCGAAAGTCAGCACAAGTCATTAAACTTCTAGTCCATTGGAATCATTAAGATGCATAAATCTTAGAGTTAATCATTAGGGGTATTTTATTCATTTTTACTACGCCCTAATTTATACCCCCTAACTTGGTTTAAAATGAGTTTTGTATAAGACTGGACCAAGAAATATTTAATCTCTATATAAATCCGTTAATTGATCATATGCGACTCAACCTTAATCTTTGAGTGAGTTATGAACTCCTACCTGTGAGAGATTGTCCTTTAATTTGCATAGGTGAGAATGACTCTTGTAACTCATTCAATATGTCTATCATTTTGGAGACTTGACTAAACATGGAGCTAGAAACATGATATCACAAGATGAAATTTAATCATTTCCATATAAAGAAATTAAATGAGTTTTTCTCTTAAGTGCTAACAATGGGGTCTCGCCCTCTCATTGGTCGGAGGGTGACTTGGTTTGTGATTGGATCATAAATAAATTATTCATCAATGAATTAGTGATACTTGAGATTAAAGATATAAGTGCAAGGGTAAAACGAACTTTTGATCCAGCTATAATTATAAATAACTCAGTGAATGATTGATTTGTTTGTAATGATTATATCAACAGACATGTTCTACACGGCATAAGATTGCAACTATAAGTCTACAGTGGAGTGACCTATAATTAATAAATGAAAATTGATTCATCAAATAGTTTAATTACTTATTAATTATAGTTTAATTATATCAATAGACACGTCCTACACGACACAAGTTGCAATCTTATAATCTATGGGTCTATAAGATCTTCTTGTTAGCTCGTATAGCTCGTAGTAACACTAAAATGTTTAATTTAATTGAAAAAAATTGAAGGGTTCAAATTAATATTTAATATACTACATATATTATATTAAATGTAGATAAGAAAATATATTTAATTTGATATCTTCACATTAATATTTAATATATTAGATATATTAAAGGTAGATAAGAAAATATATTTAATTTGGCATGTTTCAATTTATATATATATATATATATATATATATATATATATATATATAATTTAAAAGGTTCAAATTGATATTATATATTAGATATATTAAATAGAAAAGAAAAAAAAAATGTATTTATTCTATGTTATTTAACGTATTTAATTAAATAAAAATATATATTTAAAATTTGGTTGAGAAATTAGCTAATTTATGAAATTTAAATATAATCTTAAATAAAATATAATAGATATTTGAATACATTATTTGTCAAAAGTTCTTTCCAAAATCTTTTCGGTTTAGCCAAAAGGCATTCTCACACTCTCTAGCGGAGAATTTTGTTAAAACTTTTATTCTCTAACTGAAATTTTGTTTGAAAAGCATCTCACAATATTTGATTTGTGTTTGAATCGTAGTAAGAGATCGAAAGATCTCGTAGAATTGGTCGGAGATCATATAGAACATTTAAGAATTGGTTGGAGGGAATTTAATGCACCATAGCTCCCAAATTCTCGAAAACTCAAGAGCAAGGAAACCCATAATCTAAAAGTTCCAAACTCGAGTTTTAGGAACCCTCATCATTTGGTTCTTGTCCCAAAACATACATTGGCCATAACTTTTTATTTATAGATAGAATCTCGACCGACCTTGAATCGTTCAGAAGTGACTTGATTTCAAACCTAAATTTTATGGATAGTTCGTTAAAAAAATCTACTTTTGTTAAAGGGTTTTCGACCCTAGTTTTGAATATTAGTTGTTGGATCGAAAGAACCTTAAATCTTCGTGAACACACTGAATTTTCAAGTCAATCCGACGATTATATTTGAAGATATGAAGGATTTGGTCCAGCTAATCGGTTATGAAACCAAATCTATAGAAAATCTAATGGTAGAAGAATTTTCCTAATTATTTTAAACGTTAGGGACATTTTGTAGTTTTTCATTTTTGCTATTTTATTCCGAAAAATCTATAAAAAAAAAAATTTGTAAATTTTTTTTTTTAAAATGATTTTCTTAAACTTTGGTAAAAAGACATTTTTGTCCCTGAATCCTATTTAGTTTCTTAAATCTTTTCATTGTTTCCTTAAATTTAAACACTTTTAATTGGGAGATGCAAGTTACCTAACTATTGGAACGACCCTAATTTTCTATTGAAACAAAGCCACTATCATATGCATGGTAAAACTTTTTTATGCGGAAACATTCATTCAAAATACCCTAATTTTCTATTGAAATAGAGTCGCTATCATATGCATGACAAAACTGTTTTATGCAGAAACATTCATTCAAAACAATTTCATAAAACGATGCCATGAACTTATATGTTTGCCAAAGGGTCTTAAAATAACACAAAGGAAATATTCAAAGCAAATTAAAATAAAAACAAGAAAAATATTAAAAGAACAATGTTCTATACTAGCCCAAGGCCTATGAAATAAATGTAATCCTAGGTAAGTTTCATGGTCTTTGATGCAATGTCGTCGTCAACTGTACATGGATGTCTTGCCTAAAATATAAAAATAGCACATGGTTGGAGTATTTTAAGAAATACTCAGTAAATGACCTCTCCTATTGAGGTTAGGGAAAGCAAACATATGCAACATGAATAGGGGTCTTATCATTTAAAATCATAGTCTCTTAGGTGGCCTCCAATTCGGACAAATGGAATGTGTAGTACTTTCCTACACGACCCACACGTATGAATGTGGCCCACCAGGCGGGTTCACATACCACTTAAGCTTACATGATAGGGCTAGTTGACTGTAGCCGGACATTCGACTGTCATTCATCATGCCAAGCATGATAGTCGTCATCATCATCATAGTGTACGTGTCCATACTCATCATAAAAGGGGAAGTATCTCGATGTAAATGAACTTATAATATGCATGAAGTTCCTATTATGTTCATCTTAATCATTCATGTGGTACAACCTCACACATTCTTCACATATTAACCTAGGTAACATATGCATAAGCTTTCATACAATCATCATTCATAACATTACTTAGGGGTTGTGTGTCAGAAGACTCTTCATTGTCATACATGTCGTAGCATGTTATATCATAGTGCAACATGGCATCTCATACATGCATATCATCATAACATGAGATATCATTATAATATATCATATCGTCATATATCTCATGTCATCATAGCATATTACATCATCATCATAACGTATCATAGTATCATAGCATCATAGCACATCACATTATCATAATATATTACGTCATCATAATTGTATCATAGTATCATATCATTGTAGCATATCACTGATGGTGTTAATATAACACATGCGGAAGCAATTTGGATCTTAGGCACTTTTGAACATCAATTATTGTAAATGACTAACATGTTTTAAGTATTAAAACTTAATGAGTTTAAATACTAACCTTTTGTAGTTCAAACTCCTTTTGCCTCACGAACCGGTTTCGAACCACCACTAGTGTCTTCTCCACTATCCTCCGGCCTTAGAACGGGATTGTGGAATCCGGTGAGTGACTAAACTTGGGAGGGATTTTGTATATGTGAAAGAGAGTGTTTGTGAGAGGTTTTTCATCAAGATGAAGAAGAAATCCTTCCAAGTATCATGATCACTCTTTTTAAAGAGTCAAGTTTGCATGTTCATGCAAACTTGAGATCACCAAATTTTGACACTTAAAATTCCACTCAAATGTTTGGGATTATGTGGCAAGCATGCATGTTTGAGTTAACCAAATTTTGACACTCAAAATTCCACTCAAACTTGTGGGGTTTATTTGGCAAACATGCAAGTTTGGTTAAACCAAATTTTGACACCTCAAAATTCCACTAACATGATTTTTCCATTAGATGAAAGTCAACATTTTGACTTTCTTCATTTTAATTAGATGAAAGTCAACATTTTGACTTTCTTCATTTTAATTCAACAATTAATTTGAATAATGAATTTCAAATTAAAGTAACATTAAATAATTAATTAAACTATTTAATTAATATTTAATATTAATTCAAATGCCAATCCCAGTCAATTCCGACACATAATTGATTAAGATATTTAAATCTTATTTAAATATCTCAGATTCTCTCTTTTCGTTTATTTCGTAAATAAAATAAAATTGCGGTTAAATATATCGTATATATGTAACGCATATTCCCTAATTTGAATTCGAACACTTCGAACTCACTCGTCACACTGTTCTATGGTTTAGTCCGATATGAGCTAGCAGAGGGACCTAATGGACCTATAGATCATGGGCTCCAACGATTCAAGATTAACCGATTAAACTCATTAACCTGGTTAACCAACATTCGTTAACTACTAGGACACTCCACTATAGCCTAGTAGTTGCACTCCCCTCACTATAGATATATTTCTGTCCATCTGATATAACCATGATTAGTAAGTCGATCCTTCACAGGTTGTTCGTAACTAGAGCTGGGTCAATTTACCGTTTTACCCCTGAAGTTACTTCTTGTTCCTTATGTCTCACTGATCCTCTAATAAACAATTGGTTTGTGGTCCAACCAGTAAACCGAATCCCTCTCAGGCCAATGAGAGGGTGGGGCCCCTTGTTCAAGACCTGGAGTCAGTGCTTAAGGGAACTACCTTTCTTCTATCCCTAAAAGTGGGTAGGAGTGAATTCCGTCTTGCACCCCACGTCCCCAGCCATTCACCCAGTCTTACCCCTGAAATGGGAGGCCTGTTGAGTCGGCGAACTAGAGCCACTCTCACCCATGCAAATCTAAGGATAATTCCGAATAAACAGGAGTTCATGGTTAGCTCAGGATTAAAACCGAGTTACCTAGGTTATCGAATGAAAAGAAAATCAGTCTCAACAGTAAACGACTTTATAAAGTGAGAGTGGTTTTCTTCATGGTCCGATCTTATGCAATACTCATTGCATAGGACGCCCCCACTCACATGTCTCCACATGCACAATTTAGTGATCGCATTGTTTATATCATATACAAAAGTGGGCCGCATCCATAGTGTCCCCAGAATAAGGTACTCAGCCTTATCCTTATACTATAGATCATTTTGACTATATACTTGAACTTGATCCACTCTTATGTCTCTACATATAGTTCAAGTAGTCATACTATAGCCAGAGTGTTCTTAGTTTATTGGATTTAGATTAATGATCGTAAAGTTCACTTTATTCAATAACAATTTTTACTGAATAAACATCAATAATAACTTTATTGAAAATAGAATATATCTTTGTTTACAAACTATGAGTTTTAGGACATAAAACCCAACAATCACATCATCATAACATATTATATCATCACAAAACATCATATCAACATATATGGCATGTGTAGAGGCCATTGGGCACGTGTCGTTACATATAATACAAGTCTTCCAAATCGAGCCGATAGTAGGGTCATTTACTTGGTTAGCCTAGGTCGAAGCTATTACGATCACTTGATGGAAGCCTAATACTACTCTCTGAAATTTATTTTACCAATGAGTCCCACAATCATAAAAGCATAATGCTACTCTCTGAAATTTATTCTACCCATGAGTCCCACAATCATAAATTAGAATTCTACGGTAGGAATTAGCTCACCTAATTTTGAAGAGTTGAAACTAGCAAAAAAAATGTTCGAGCATATCAGACCCAAGCCGAATAAGCCAAAATGATGGCCAGGAGTCGTTAGAAAATGTATTTTCTGATTGGCTTTGAATTGTTTAATTGGGATGAAAGGGAGTGAGTGAACTCCATTTTAGAATAGAGCCTAACTCCTCACTTTCCAAATATAAGCAATGTGGGACAACTTTCTTTTTTTTTTTTTTTTTTTTAATTTTATTAGGTTATTACATCATATGAACATTTGTCCTCGAGAGTGTTTAATCTTGGGTATTTTCCCTCATCTCTTCTTTCTGTCCTTACATAGGCCATCATCTATCTGTAAGGACACGTAATCTATGATGTGAGTCAGGTCATCCAAGTATTTGTGAAGTATGAATACATAGAATACGGTATGAGCCACAAGGAGGGATGGTGGTAGGACTAATTTGTATGCTACCGATCCAATCTAATCTATAATGTCAAAGGGCCTAATGAAGAATGGGCTCAGATTCCCCTTCCGTTCGACCCTTTAGACGCCCCTCGTCGGGAACACCTTCAAGAATATCTTGTTGCCTACTTCAAACTCTAGATCTCTATGTATTATGTCAATGTAACTTTTTTTCTACTCCAAGTTGTACGCATCACATCCTATCATTTTGCACAACCTCATTAGTGACTTGCACAAACTACAAAATGTTCCTCGTTTAAAATGGTTCACTAGACCACATTCTATAGCATTCAGTGCCTAGGGGAACATTGTTTTTCAAGACTCATACTCGAAGAGCATTGTGTAACACTCACTAAATAGAACATTAAGTGTTTAAGGGTTTATCATATTGCTCCCTTAAGAATTTGTTTGGACTATTACAAACTAGTATAACAGTCTCCTGGAATTGCTACCGGAATTTTTGTTTCTTAAAATTTCAGGCTGATTGAGTTGGTGACTCGAACAACTTAAATAGAGTTCACAACCCAACCCAGCCTTATATTTATTGGTTGAATTGGGTTAGATTGTTCAGTTATTTTTCTAATTAGTTTTAAAAAATCCTATTTATCTACCTTACATGTTACATTAATGAGTAAAATCTTATAAAACTCAAATATCAAACATTTATGAATTACAACACATCACTAACATCAATTATAAACATCAAATATTCTTAATCTTCTTAATACTCTTGAGAGTAGGATAGGGTTGGGTTGGGTTGTAACCCTGTTTTCGGATTAGTCAGGTTGGCCCGACCCAAAAATATCAACTCTCAAAGTGATCCAAATTTTTTGATTTTTCAAAAATTCAAGCTAACCCAAACTAGAAAAATAAAAATCAACCCAACCCAACCCAACGTTTATGATTTGGATTTGATATCTAGAGTGGTCGGGTTATCAGGTCATATAAANTAAACATGAGGAGCATTTTCCCACAAAACCCTAAAAAGAAAAACCACCATTTTCTTTTGGGTATCTTTATCCAAGAACACTACAAAATACCCTAAGAAAAAGAGAAATAAATACAAAGGGCCAAGTCACAGAGCAACAAGGAGGACATGGAACAAGCCAAAACTGGTGAAGCTTTAAGGGATGTGGTGGCCATTACACATAGTTGCAGTAGAAGTAGACACACTCTTTCCAAAACAAAAGAATTATGAACAGGTACGTTCCTTTCTCTTCCAATCACCATTGAACCTGCCCGCTATTTTCTTTGTTTTCGTGTACAGTTCTCTGTATTTGTTCATCATTTTTTAATTCTAGTCTCTCAATATATCTGCAAATATGACGCTAATGGCGGGATGTATGGATGCTTCAACTTTTTTTCATAGATTTCAAAAAACCCTACCAAATCTTGTTTTCCCGCCAAAATTTTGATCGTCGAACCCAATCGCTGATAGTTAACTAGTGGTAGCCGATTACTTGATTTTATGCCATCTTTTCGTGTTCTCGAAATTATATGACCTGAGATTTATTTTTTGTTTAAGATCCTTATAGCTTGGTGTGATTTTGTTTTCTCTGGCGAAAATGGAACCAGGGTGATTGCATTTGGTTAATAGGGTTTGAATTCCAATTTATGGCAGGATGTTGGGTGATAGCTGATGTGTCTGAGTTGCACTAGACGGTGCTGCCGAACGGTTTGAAAGGGAAGGGTTACATGCTAGACTTTGGATTCACTTTGACTGTGTAGGAAATCTTGATCGGATTTGAATGTGCTTCAGTTTTGAAGTTATATTAAATCAAGTATTTGGATACAGAGAGTTGGAGTAAGTTGTGGGGAAATGAGGCTGCAGTTTGAGCTCTGGATGTTACAAAGATAGAAAGAAGTCTGCTGAGTTCAGAAAACTCAGAGATTCTTGATCTGAGGAAGGAAGCTGAGTTTACCTACACATCTAGGTTTGGCGTGCAGGTTGTAGTGCTAGGATGGTGGTGACAGGAATGGAGCTAGCAATTGGGAATTGCTATGCGAAAATTCAGCAAAACGTGTGGTAGCATCTTGTGGTGGTCGTGAATTGGGTTGAAACTAAAAGGAAACTGCAGTCATGTTGTCAGATGAGCTCATGAATTGTGTTGGCTTTGACGAAAATTCAATTTCAGATTTTTCCAAGAGAATATTTGATATGAAGAGTGATAGGATGAAGAGTGGGGTTGTATTTCCTCAAAGAAGCAAGAAACTCCAGGATATTGATCATTGCACCATAAAAAATGAGGATATAAAAGTTATCGATCCACCTTCGGTCAAGGAAGCAAATTTTGTCCCGGAGAGAACGCAGAAACCGATGTTGGGATTGCTTAATTGGCTGAAAGATGTTGCAAGAAACCCTTGTGATCCATCAATATGTTCACTACCAGAAAAGTCAAAATGGAAATCACATGGAAATGAAGAGGTTTGGAAACAAGTTTTGCTAGTTCGAGAGGAATTTTTTGTAAAAAGACGAGTCGATGCAAGTAGCGAGCAATCTTTCTTGCAGGTACTTTACATAAATTCTTAAGTTGTTTATATTACATCTTTATCCATATAAAGAATCAAATGCTATTTATATCTGTGCCTGTATGAAGTTCTGTGTGTTCTCATTGTCCCATGATATATAAGTTGATTGTAGTATTTTTCGAACTGCTTATAGTATTTTATTGTTTTTCATATCATTGTTCTGTCCATCTTGATATGATTTTCATACTATGCATTTTGATTGGTATCCCTTTACATCTTAAATAGTGTTCTGTTCCTTGTAAACTGCAAAGATTCTCATTGTGAAGGCCAATATGGAACTATGTCATAATCTTAAAATGTATCATCGAGTTACTACAATAATTTTCTTTCATCTGATCTATAGTATCTATCTAGTTTAGTTGGTTATTTAGTATTATGAACCTTTGTATCTCTTAGGAATTTCTGTAGTGTCCTTTCTATATGTTTAATGGTTTAATGGTCTTGTGTGAATATAAAACTATAGAATCCTTCATATCAACTCAGAATATTATTTATCTCTGTATGAAGATACTATGAGTGTTAGCTGTTTAAAATTATGGTTCCCATATTAAGAAGAAATGAAAGTACTTTAGATGTCGATTTAACTATGTTCTTTTGTGGCCAATAGCTTGAATCTTCGAGTGTACATTTGATTTTTGAACTGCTTGTAGTTCGTGTGTGTGGAAATGTTTTTAGGTCCTTGTGAACATTTTTGAAAGGTACTACTTTACTAGAAACACCAAGCAAAACTCTTCATTATTTTTATTAGAAGTATTTTAAACTAGGAAATGCAAAATAGTAGCTACATTGTGATATTTACAGATTCTTTTTTATTTTATCAGCTATCAAAATTTGTAAAACTATCCCATAGGAAGTATATTATTTTCTCTAAAATAAGTGTTAAATTATTATTATCATAAATAGCTTTTGGGAAAAATTCATGTTTATTCCCTATATGTAACCTAGTGAAGTAGTATGATGGTTAAGTTTTTATTTCGTAAAATTGAATCTTGAGCTTAAATAAGTGATGAAATTGGTTCCTCCAAATTAATTAGAAAAAATNATAAAACTCAAATATCAAACATTTATGAATTACAACACATCACTAACATCAATTATAAACATCAAATATTCTTAATCTTCTTAATACTCTTGAGAGTAGGATAGGGTTGGGTTGGGTTGTAACCCTGTTTTCGGATTAGTCAGGTTGGCCCGACCCAAAAATATCAACTCTCAAAGTGATCCAAATTTTTTGATTTTTCAAAAATTCAAGCTAACCCAAACTAGAAAAATAAAAATCAACCCAACCCAACCCAACGTTTATGATTTGGATTTGATATCTAGAGTGGTCGGGTTATCAGGTCATATAAACACTCGTAATCAACCCATTTGATTGAATGGGTCGAACTAAAAAACAAAATCAAAATTTAAAAAATCCTCCCTTCAAATATTATTAAAAAAAAAAAAAAAAAAAAAAAAAAAAAAAAAAAAAAAAAAAAAAAAAAAATAATATGGAACTATGTCATAATCTTAAAATGTATCATCGAGTTACTACAATAATTTTCTTTCATCTGATCTATAGTATCTATCTAGTTTAGTTGGTTATTTAGTATTATGAACCTTTGTATCTCTTAGGAATTTCTGTAGTGTCCTTTCTATATGTTTAATGGTTTAATGGTCTTGTGTGAATATAAAACTATAGAATCCTTCATATCAACTCAGAATATTATTTATCTCTGTATGAAGATACTATGAGTGTTAGCTGTTTAAAATTATGGTTCCCATATTAAGAAGAAATGAAAGTACTTTAGATGTCGATTTAACTATGTTCTTTTGTGGCCAATAGCTTGAATCTTCGAGTGTACATTTGATTTTTGAACTGCTTGTAGTTCGTGTGTGTGGAAATGTTTTTAGGTCCTTGTGAACATTTTTGAAAGGTACTACTTTACTAGAAACACCAAGCAAAACTCTTCATTATTTTTATTAGAAGTATTTTAAACTAGGAAATGCAAAATAGTAGCTACATTGTGATATTTACAGATTCTTTTTTATTTTATCAGCTATCAAAATTTGTAAAACTATCCCATAGGAAGTATATTATTTTCTCTAAAATAAGTGTTAAATTATTATTATCATAAATAGCTTTTGGGAAAAATTCATGTTTATTCCCTATATGTAACCTAGTGAAGTAGTATGATGGTTAAGTTTTTATTTCGTAAAATTGAATCTTGAGCTTAAATAAGTGATGAAATTGGTTCCTCCAAATTAATTAGAAAAAATTTCACGAACCAAACCAAGAAAACTACAATTCACCAAAATAGTCTCATTCAACCCCAAGGACTACAAAAGGCCAATTTGATAATTATATAAGCCCTAGCGATTTGATTTTTTGTTTATGAAAAATAAGCTTATAAATTATACTTGTTTCTCTTTATAATCATTTGGTTCTTTGTTTTTAAAAATTGTATTTTTTTTTTCTCATCATTTCTCTACAATTGGTTTCATCATTCTTAAAAAAAATGTTTGAATTTTTCAACCAAATTTTCAAACACAAAAACTTGTTTTTGAAAGTTTGTCCTCATGGTACTTATAGGTATTGTAATTTTTTATTTATTTTTTGCAATAGTATTTGTTCCCTACTTTTTTTTTTTTTTTTTTTTTTTTTTTTTTTTTTTTTTTNGTTTTTTTTATTAATTTAATTATTAGTATTTTTGTTTTATATATATATTTTTTTTTCTTCCTTCCTTTTTATAACATGTTCGAAAGCTACTATTGGAAGTTTGAGGTCCCATTTGACATAAAATTTAATTTTATAACTAATGAATCAATTTATTTTCAAAAACTTTGAATATGTCATAAATATGTTAAACACAAAATTCAAAATTCAAAAACTTCTTAAGACACAAAATTGTAGTTTCAAAGACCTATTAGACATTTCTTAGACACTTTTTAAATTTTAAGAATCTTATAGGCATAAACTTGAAAGTTAAAAAATTATGCTTCTAATCTTTTAGACATGTACTTGTAATTTCGTAGACCTTTTGACATTGGGCAGGCGTCAGCCCCAATACATGGTCTTACCGACTTTGCGGAGACCTGTGTTTTTTGGTAAACAGTCTCTCGGGCTTGGTCATTGTGACCCCCCTTTGTTAGGAGGCACCCTTTCTTCCAAAGTTAACAGGGCTATTTTGCCGATTTCCTTAGAGAGAATTGTCTTGCGCCCCTAGGTATTCTCTACCTTCCCACCTGTGACGGTTTTGGGTACAAGTACCCTTTTTTTTAAGGTCGTTCGAGCTTTTCTTGGGAGTATGATATGGATTACTTCAGCTCCATAGCGCCTAGTACCAGTGGATTAGAGTAATGTGTTATAATGATGTCTAGGTCAAGAATTGAGAAGAATTGAATAAGTATGGTATCTAGTGATAATGATAAAGTGAGTGTGAGAACGAGTGATAATGATTTTTTTTAAAGGATAAGTTATACAAAGAAGAGGGAGGAGAGGCCTCCCTGTCTCTCAAGGACTTGTTAACCTCGCAACAACATGATAAATAAACATATTACAGAAGAAAAAAGGAAGGAGGATGAAATTAGGGTGTAAGGGAAGCCATTGGCAGGATTCGGAGTTGTAAGGCTGGGTAATTACTATTACCAAACTTAACGTCTTTGACATAATTTATTATCAGGTTCATTTGATCTTCCCTATTTTGCAGAGAAATCAGAGGATGCATCCTTGTATGTATGATAACGATACGGTTCCAATTTACAATCTTAGGAAGAGATTAAGCATTGACAAGAAGGTTCAATCTCAAGAATCTGTGTCTAAATCAAGTGATTCTTCTCCTTCAGATTCATCAGACGAGTACAAGCCCGTTCTCCTAGGGCCAGATTATCAAGCTCAGATACCAGAATGGAATGGTGTGATATCCAACAGCAATTTGAAGTGGTTGGGAACTCAAGAATGGCCTTTAAACTTAAAGAAAGGAAGTAACAGAAATCCCGTTGAAAGGGATCCCATTGGAAAAGGAAGGCGAGATCCTTGTGGATGCTTGGACGCTGGTTCAGTTGGTTGTGTCAAATTTCACGTTGCTGAGAAAAGGCACAGACTAAAGCTAGAGTTGGGCGCTGCGTTTCTCCAATGGAGATTTGATCAGATGGGCGAAGATGTTACATTTGCTTGGAAAGTAGATGATGAGAAAAAGTTCGAGGATATAGTGACGTCGAACCCTCCATCTCTCGGGATATGTTTTTGGGATGAGATTGTTGAGTCATTCCCTTCTAGGAGCAGGGAAGATCTTGTTAGCTACTACTATAATGTCTTTCTTTTGCGTCGTAGAGGACACCAAAATCGGGTTACACCGAACAAAATCGACAGTGACGATGAATCAGAATCCGGGATTACAACCAATGGATTCGGACACGAAGTGCATAACTCACCTGGCTCCATTTTCTACTCTCCCAAGAAGCCACGGTAAGCTTGAGGTATCGCTTGAAAACGGATTTTGACAAGTACGTACCTATGTTGATAATGTGATTCTGATTTGGAAACAGGCATTTTTTATTTTTGATCTTTGTAAGGAAAGTGTGAAAAGGAAAATTCTTGTGTGTTACATGGAAAGTTGCAGTTGTAATCTGTGGAAGATGGAAGGAAGTCAATGGGACGAATACGTCGTGATTTACCAACAAATTGTTATGAAAACGGGCTGTTTTCCGAGGCTCAGATGTTCGGTTGGTTTTGATTAATTGGTTTGGCTAGATTTTGTCTCCAAGAAATGAGGAGGATCTTGGTCGTAAGGGCCTCTTAAACAAGGCAAATAGGTGTAGTTGGGAAGAGGATGCCATTTTGTTCATTACAAAGGTTTGATTCTTGTATATTTGCTCTCTCATGTTGGCTTATGAAAAACGTACAAGCATGATGCTTTAAATGATTAAAATCACCGTTTAAATTCTTTAGTGGTGGAATTTGTTTTTGTTTGTGTTTTTTTTTTTTTTTTGTTATTAAGTTAGGCATAATCAACTCATTATAAACACTATTGTAATCACTAGCTATTGTATTACGGTTTCCCTGGTTTTTGTTGCATTTTATACCTATTTACTACATGTTTGAACTTGTCTGCATTAGTTGGGTAGGCAACATTTGCAAGTTAATCGGTCAAAAGACTTTTTTTTTTTCTCTACCGAGATAAAAATGAACTGTTCAGAACATAGGTTTGGTAGTGTCGGTAGTGTTAGGAATCAACTCAAGAGAAAACTTTGCGATCAATTCAAGAAAAGGTTCTGGCATCGACTCACAGTATATCAAATAATAAGGAATCACTATAGAAGAAGTAAGTTTAGTGTTTGATCGATTCTATGGATATCAAATGATAAGGAATCACTACAATAAAGTAAGTTTAGTGATTGATGGAATATCTCAAGGCAAAAACACTTGTTTGAGATTCGAACTGATTCTAAACTGATCATGTTTAGCTTGAATGATTCTAAACATACCATCTAAATTACANGTGTTTATAAATATATTAAACGAAACAAAAAAACGGGTCATCAAAAAATAAAAGTGTAAGAACACTTGGCCTTAATGATAAGAAATCACTCCAAGGGAAAATAAGATTTGAATTATTTTGTTGATCAAATATCTAAGTCATAAACACTCGTTTGAGATTCAAATCACTTCACAAGTAAGATCGATCATGTCAAACTTGAATGATTGTAAACATGCAATCTAAGCTACATGAAATTGTAAAGAAACTTAGTCATTGGTTAAAGAAAATCACAAATGCTCTTTTTACTAAAAGAAGTTCAGATATCAGAAGCTCGATAACCTAAGATTAAGACTTGAACATCAACGAGCAAGTAAGAACCATTCTAGACTTTTCTTATTTTATACTTGTAGAAATCACTTGGGAAGGATAACGAATGAAGAAAGAGTATTGATCCGTTACAGTTCAGGGGGAGTAAGTAAATGAACCTTCTTCAAACAAACACAGTAAAGGTGAAGAAAGAGTCTGACTCCAGGAGCTAGCTAGCTTTCTCTTTCGTCTTGAAAGCTTCAAGTTCAGGAACCAGAGTGAGTAGAATTCTCACGATCAGTCTGGTGCCAAATTCATGAAGAAGAAGAAGAATCTTCAATCAAATCATAATAAACGTATGTCTTGTCTTTACTTATCGAGTTCAATCAGGTTCATGAATGAGTAAGTAGATTGAATTGACTATCTTGTCCCCGGAACCCTCTGGAACAGCTCTAGAGTCAATAATTTTATATGAGGAATTACTGAACTCAATCACTCATGCCACGACAATCTTTATGGAATGGCAGTTTTGTTGATGCATTCCCGTTGGATTTCTAACCCTAAGAGTAAAAGTTTAAGGAGTATGCAATAATTAAGCTAAGAATTGTTGGTTAAAGACCTAAATCGAGCGTTATGTTCGAGATTTAAGAGACTTTAAAATAACTCATCAAATAACCTCAACTGTGTATGAAACTTTAATTAAAGACTTATTCCAAGTCTCTTTACTACTAGATAACATACATGGTTTTATAAAAATCAAAATAAAGTTTTTACTTTATAAAAATAAAAAATCTTATAAAATCTTAAAATGTAGAGTACATGAATGAAATATCATAAATAAATAAAAAAGCTGCATTTTATGCCTTTGAAGTATGTAGAAATCTTGCATAAATGAAACTTAATAAAGTTAGAATGTTTTATATTGACATGATCATTGTAAATGTTAGGTTTATTAAATATAAATTTAAAAATTTAAAGATATAATATATATATCTTTTAAAATTGAGAAACTAAATAAATACAATGCTAAATTACTAAAATGTCATTACTAAAATGTCATAAAAATCGTTAATACTTTGTTACAAAAATATTTTTCTGACTTTCAAAATCGTTTCAAACAATAACTAATTTTCAAATTGTTTTAAAAATAATTTTGAGTTTTCAAAAGTTTCAAATTTTTAAAAAAAAAAAATTAAAATCAGCTTAATTTTTTTTAAAAATTTCAAAAAAAAAAAAAACGTTTGAAAAATACTCATGAATTTTTAAAAGTAACATTAAAATATTTATAAATAATCTATGAATGGTTGATAGACGATTTTCGTCCATTGATAGTAAGAATTATTTTTAACTTTTCTTTTATAAAGGTAAAAAGGTGTTAATGCTGATTGTACGGGTATTCTTTAAACATAATACTAATACCAATGGTAAAGATATTTTCAACGAAAGATATTATGAAACTTTTTAAAATTTAAGGTATTTTTTAATGGTATTTAAAAGTAATAAAATTAATAAATATAAGATCACATATCAACAACAAGCACCAGTGGTCTAGTGGTAGAATAGTACCCTGCCACGGTACAGACCCGGGTTCGATTCCCGGCTGGTGCATCTAGGTGGGTGGCAATGAAGAGTTTAGCGTTGACTGTGATCTGGGTCGATCACAACCGTCTGATCTATATCTGACGTGTTCATTGGCGCAATCTGAGCTTTCCTTTTTTTTGGCTTTTTTTTTAATACACAAAACACAATTTTTCATTTTTTTTTTATATACGAACATTATACACTATTCTTCCATAGAGTAAGTAGATGAATAATTAAAATATATATATATATATATATATATATATATATATTTATTTATTTATTTATTTATTTACGTGTGTATATGTATATGTATGTGTATTTATAATTCTATTCTAAGAAAAAAATGTAAGTTTTAAAATTAAAAAATAAATTTAGAACGATTCGGTTGAACCAATCTAGTTTTAAGAAAATGATGAATAGACTAAATTCATAATTTTTCATTTATTTGTACCTAATCTAACCCAAATAAATTCATAATTCGATATGTATAATGGAAGATTTGAACCTTCTATTCTCAATTATTTTAATCTGTCGAACTCCAATTAAATTAGGTGTTATTTTATCTTCGATAATTCCTTTTATGCTTCAATTTACCATCTCATATTCAAATAAAATCACATTTTTTTTCAAACTCCACTCCAAAAAAAAACTAATGATAAGACTTTATTTATTTGAAAGTTTTTAGGAATGCTTTTAGATATTTTTTTTAGTTTAAGGGGTATTATTGAAATTTTTGAAAATTTTTGGGTATTTTTAAAGCGGAATATTTTAGGGGTATTTGTAATTTTAAAAGGAATAATTAAATAAAAGATCATATATTAAACAACAAGCACCAGTGGTCTAGTGGTAGAATAGTACCCTGCCACGGTACAGACCCGGGTTCGATTCCCGGCTGGTGCATTATTTAAGTGGTTGGCAATGATGAGTTTAGCGTTGACTGTGATCTGGTCGATCGCAACCGTCTGACCTATCTGACGAGTTGATTGGCGCAATCTGAGCTTTCCCTTTTTTACACACAACAATTTTTTGGGTTTTTTTTTTTTTTTTTTTTTGTTATAAATTATCAACATCTATTTTTTTTAGTTAAATAATTATACAGAATTGAATTGACTTTATATTATATTAATACTATACCATTGTATATTACTCTTCCTTTTCATCTACACGGTTGTCATTCAATGTTACTCCCATTATTTCTATATGATTAACATTACATCAACACACTAACATTGTATAGTATATTGTTATTCTTGGTCGTCTCTTATTAATGGTAGTTTGTGGTCGTTATTCAATGTTGCTCCCGTTCTTTCTATATGTTTAATATTACATCAACACTCTAACATTGTAATGCATATTGTTATTCCTTGTTGTCTCTTATTAATGGTAGGTTATGGTTGTCATTCAATGTTACTCCCGTTCTTTCTATATGCTTAATGCATTTACTAAAATTCTTTCTCCTCATTTCATTTTTTGTATCCCTTCATAGTTTACGAACCCTATACACTATTCTTCAATAGAGTACGTAGATGAATAATTATAAAATAAATGCATGTATATAAATTTAGATTGGTTTGGTTCAATCGAATCTAGTTTTAAAGAAATCTATTAATCAATCCATTTCATAAAATTTTCATTTATCTGTACTCAATTCAATCCAACCGAAATAAATTTATAATGCAACTTAAACCATACAAGTTGAATTGGATTAGGTTAGTCGAGTTTTCTAGTATTTCGTTCCTCTTTTATTTTAAGTTGCTAAATTCAATTTTATTTTAGTTGTTTTGTTTCAATTTAAATTCAATTGTATTTGATTCATCTCTTTAAATAGAAAATCTCATCTTGTGCTTGATCAACTTAGAGTCGGAGCCATTGATTACATGTTTTCATAAATGCAATCTAAGAAAAAAAGGCTAGAAATAGAACTTTGGTTTTTGTACCAAGAGACAAGATAAAAACCTTTAAGGTCACTAAAGTCATGCTTTTATTTGTCAAAGAAGAAATTGTTATAGACATACATTTTAAGTGTTTAAGCTCTTAAAATCACTTAAAACGGAGGTATAAGTATTCACTCAATTTAAGGTGTTAAGTGTCGATTAGAGTAAGTTGTAGGCTCATTCAAATAGTATTCTACTTAAGTCATGCATAACATAAAAGAGTAAGATACGGACGCAAATGGAGGTATAAGTATTCACTCAATTTAAGGTGTTAAGTGTCGATTAGAGTAAGTTGTAGGCTCATTCAAATAGTATTCTACTCAAGTCATGCATAACATAAAAGAGTAAGATACGGACGCAAATGGACAACAAATTATGAATGAATCTTACCTAGTTGAGTAAATTGTGTGTGCATGGACATATTTTTCTTCGGATAGAACCAAATTTGAATCTTTTTTTGCTGGTGTTCTTATGATTTTTCATTATAGCTTACTTTTACTAATTGTTTTGTAAAATCCACAAGATCCTCACCGCAATTTGGTATTCTGAGAACTTAAGTATAAAGTTGCAACTAAATGAATAGCTAGCGAGCATTCTCAAGGAATTGGAAGTTGACCCAATGTTATATCAAAGTTTTCAGTTGACCAAGGACGTCTGGTTCGTCACACTATCACTTACTATAGTTAATTAGGGTGTTGTTCTTCATAGCTTACGTATCTTATGGATCTCAAAGTCCAACATCTTATACTTCTATCTACTTCATCCTTGAGAGTTTCATGACTTTTTTAATGGTGATTGGTGCT
This sequence comes from Cucurbita pepo subsp. pepo, assembly GCF_002806865.2. Taxonomy (NCBI): domain Eukaryota; kingdom Viridiplantae; phylum Streptophyta; class Magnoliopsida; order Cucurbitales; family Cucurbitaceae; genus Cucurbita; species Cucurbita pepo. Next base: position 2,602,225 of record NC_036654.1, on the reverse strand, counting down.
CATATGTCAACACTAACATAAATATGAGCTCTTAATGACTCGTAAGATTTTATTTAAATGCAATGCAACGTAGCAAACATAACAATACAAATTCCAAAGTTGAACATATCTACTAAAATGGGGAAAAAAGTGAGTACTTTTTGAGATAATACAACTACAATCAGCATAATTTTGAGTATCTTTCTACCATAAGTTTTGTGGTTTCTATCTACTGCTGCAAAGCCTCTATGTTGTTAGACCAACTCCACCCCTTCCAATTCTCAACTCCAAGATCACTCCGATTGAAGAAATCCATTTCTTTTAGATATCTAATTCGAATCATCTCGATACTACAATAATGTACAGAAATGCTACTATTCAACTCGTTCTACGTAATTCCAAAAGTATTCATACTTGAGAAACGTACCTTGAGATCCATTGCTAGAGGCTTTTGTGTATGGAAAACTTTTGCAATGAGAGTCACAGAGGAGCCAGTGTAAGCGAGGACAATTCCCAGCATCTTCCTCTTTTAGTGCAGCCTCCATCCTGTGCGTTTTAAGTGTCCTCTGAGATTGATATGAAAAATTCATGTAGTAAGCAGCAGTATGGAGATATAAACGCTATATTGAACAAATACACTCCACAATGCAGCTAAAATTCAATCAAATATCAACCATAAGAAATGAAATGGTACGGTCCCAGGAACGTGAAAACGAATTAAACCAGAAAAATGGGGAAGATACTACTGGGATTTGGGGATAGGGTATAACAATAAGCTTAGCAGGACATCAGAGAAAGAGCTGCGTCTGCGTTAAGCAAATGCTGTATATGAGACTTAAAAGAAGGAAAGGTAATTTCTTTTACATGGATGGGATGTTTGTTCTGCACTACCAGGAGGGTTTTACAACCAAATGATACGAGAAACTAATAATAAAGATGACCCCAAGAAACTAAACAATTTTAGTGTAAATAATATTTACATATCGAAACGAATGGACAAACAGGGAATTGCATTGATTATCCAGAGTGCAAAAAAGCTAACAGATAGAGGTCAATATTATGTTTAGAAGCCTGAGTTATTTGGTATAACTATGAGTGAAAAGAAGATGTTCGGCCTCGCCTCATCAAGAAGCATGATGACATCTTTTTCTTCAGTCAGACCAACCAACTCAAAAATCTCCATACATCAATTCTTTGATGGATTGAAAGTATACTATCCGAAAGAAAAACTTTTACTGCATTACTCCAAAGCAAATTAGCCTCAGAATTTAAAAATGCCAGTCCATAAAAAGTTGAGAGTTGCAATGGAGTGCATGCGTGTGTGCATGTGCGTGCGGGGGGGTGTTTTGTCTGCTATTTTGATACCTTACATCATGCTTCTAAGAAATTCTCCCACGAAAAAAGCAACACATAATCATGAATAGTAAATAACGTCACCAACCACCATGCCTCCTCTTCTAGCACCTAGAACAAATTACTACACATTCTTCTACTTGGGTTTTTGATGATATCGTCCGTCTACAACTATAATAGACCCAATGAGTTAACAAAGCAAAAGTGGAACACCCTTGGTTTTTAAAATCCTGATGCCTATATTTTGGAGCTCTATTTCACTTTGAATTTCAAGAAACATCATTTTTACATGCTTGGCTCCAAATTATTTTGCAAAAATGTAACAAGCTAGAAATGAAACAGATATGAAACAAAATACTTTTACTTTACCTTTGGAAAGAATCAAGTAGTCAAAATATTGATGATAATAATAATAATAATAACAACAAACAAGCAAGAAATCAATAACATGGCATCTTCATATGCTACAAAATGCAAAGATGAAAAAATAAAGAACTTTTAGATAATATAAAAAAGTTTATTTGAATGTAAATCCACACCTTAAACTCAAATAGCTTGCTTCTCATACAAGCTAACGGGAGACCTTGGCTTTTCATGCCCTTCTTTGCTCTGAGACTTAGGTTTCCCAGCTTGCCTTGATTCTGGTTTCCAATTAGCTTTTGTCAAAGATTGACCTAATAAGTCAGCAATATCTGTTGCCATCACCTTGGCCTTCTTGACGTAAGGAAAAGTTTCTTCCTTGAAGTGCTGGGACAGCCAAAGATACATCGACAATACTTGATGCTTCGTCTCAAGATCCAATAGCTCCATATCATTTCGAGCAGAACCCTTGGGCATGCCCATTGCAATGTTCACTGGAACATTGTGACTATACGACGAAGCAAACCTCAAAAGATGGTACATAGCCTTCGGATCTCTAACATTAACAGGGGCAAAACAAAAGTTAAAACGATCTGCTAGAGATAATCCTTGGACCTTCTCCAACATATTTGCAACTTTCTTTATATGATCATGTCGGCATAAAAAGTAAGAACCATCTAGACGACAATTTTCACTAAATTTTTCCAATAGCTGACAGAATGTAACATTAGAGACTTGCCCTGCAAATAGCTCAACTTGCTCAAAGCAAGGAAAGAGACCAATCTTTTGAACATCATCGAACGGTTGTTTCAAACATTCAATCAAGTAATCAAGATCATCCAAATTTAATGTGGTTGTAAGTCCATCTGGGTAGCGACTTCCTCTGCGCCCTGCTCTCCCAGCAATCTGCTTAACTTGTGAAGCAGGAACTGGTACAACCTTGTCCCCATTGTACTTTGCCAGATTGTAAAACACAACTCTCCTAATATTAAGATTTAGCCCCATTCCCAGTGCATCACTCGCAACAAGCACATCAAATTCACTATCTTGATCATTAAACAAATTTGCTTGATGTCTACGAGTCTCTGGTGGTAAAGCACCATAAATAACACAACATCGATGTTTGGTGAGCTTCTCAATTGCCAACTTAACCTCAAATATCTCCCTTCTTGAAAAGGCAACAATACAATCACCAGATCTAACATTTCTAAGATCACCTAGTAGCGTTTTAGCTTCAACAACCAATGGCTTAAACCTCCCATAGTGTTGTTCATGCAACTCATCCCCAGTTTCGGAACAGATCTTACGAACAACATTTAGAACACTAGGATCCCCACATAAGTGAATCTCATCAGCTTTCAAGCCAAGCAAAGCCCTTGTCCATGCATATCCTCTATATGAGTCTGACATCATCTGAATCTCATCAACTACAGCAACCTCATACATCTCATCTGTCGACACCATTTCAACTGTACAGGCAATATGACTAGAAAATGGTACAAGTTTCTTTTCTTGTCCTGTGAGAAGGCTACAATAAACACCATGAGCATTCACCTTATCAAACACTTCCATTGCCAATAACCTAAGAGGACTGCAATAAATCCCTTTCTTCGCTTCCATAAACCTTTGCAAGGCATTGTAAGTTTTACCACTATTAGTTGGACCACAATGGTATATAATTTTACGCTTCATTGCTCGTGCAAACGGAAACCAGGTGTGTGGCTTAGTAAGGTCAGCTGAATCAACCATACTTCGAAACCGCCTAATCTCATCTGGAAACTCTTCTAAACAGTATTCAACAAATATTGGAAAAAGGAATTTGACAGCATCATTTGAAGGACCAAGAAACACCAAATACTTCACAACATCAGTAGAACATTTCTTGAAGAAAAAGCTTTGAAACTTATGTACAGCCGTTGGAAAAAATGACAAGCCAATGTAAATACCAAGAGCCTGATTGCTAGCCCAACCAGATTTTGCAAAGTAGCGAAATATCTCTTGAAGAGTTAACCATTCAGATTGTTCTGGCTTTGCACCGCCCCGTCCAACACCACGAAGCTCACGATATAATTCAACGGGATCAGACAATCTGATAGTCTCATAATTCCTCAATTTTGATGACCTTAGGTCATTGCCACCATTTTTAGAATCATCCACAATGGTACCGCAAATGCTACCCTCACTGCAATCATCCCCACCTGTAATCATCACTGAATCACAAGTATCAATCTCAAAGCTAACATTTTTTCCAACATCTGCATCGTACTCCCCAACTTCTACCACATTTGAACCACTTACAGTATCATCATCATTTTCGTTATCTTCCTTGTGCTTACCTATGAATGAGAATCCTCTCACATTGAAACTATTAAAGGCTCCAAACCTTGAGCTCTGAGAAAGCAATCTAAACCAAACTTGATTCGAAGTGCTTGAGAAAGGACGCTCTGGATTACTTTGGAGAATTCTATGATCAACATACTGTCCACTAGAATGTAGCAATCTATTCCATGTAAAAATCCTAAACCGAGAGTCACATTTTCTTGAAGAGGAAATCCTTAAAAGAGTAGTTGCAAGGCCTCTAACCATTGTTAAATTGCAAAATTGCCAATCTGGATTAAAAAATCAAATATTCAATAGAAGTAGAAAAAACAACTATACATATATATAGAACCAAGACAAAACTTGCAGAACCAGACCGAACACCAAAAGAAAACTTCTTAAGGAATAACATATTTCGATCTCATAATCAAAAACTACAATATTAGTATCAAATATTTCAATACCACCACTTACGGGAAATCAAGGGGGGAGGGGTGACAATGGCAGAAAAAAAAAAGAAAAAAGCCCAAAAAGAGAGGAAGCTAGCGGCTACTGAACACAAAAGAAATTGGCGGCAAAATTAATTGCCCGGTAACCTGAAATAGGGCGGCGCAAAGACGGAATCAAGAAAACAAAAAGTCGAAGAAGAAGAAAAAGAAGATTGAGAGAGCATACAACGAAGAAAACGAAGAGGAAAAGGTGAGAATGAGAACGAAATTCCAATGATACCGAGAAAGATAAAGGAAATATACCAATAGAGGGAGGGGGCGGCCCCGAGTCTACAGGTTTTCTACAAGCTGCAACAACGATGAATAGTAGGGGGCGGGTCGCTGTCTGAATAGGCCGTGAGAGGTGGCGGGTGGTCGACGGCGGTGGAGTTATAAAGAGAAAGGGAGGCCTGAACTTAAGATGACATGCATCAATACTAGGGCAGCCATTTTCTTAGAAAACATTAAAAAATTAGCAACAAAAATATATATATATATATATATATATATATAAATTGCTATTCAATTTTTTACATTTATTTCAAAAAAATATTATTTATTTTTTTATAAAATTACAATATTATATTCAAAATTATTCTTAAAAATAAAAAATTTATTAGAACTGGAAAATCACTGTATTAGAGGAAGACTTAGTATGTAACCATTTAATTAAAAAAAAACTTGTCAAAATTAAATATTTTATTATTGAGCAATTATGGTTTGTAGCTCCCTTGTGATAATAATTTTCACGATTGAGATTAAATTATTATTAATAATTTGTTAAGAATTAATCGGATTGAAGCTATAGAACTTTATTTTTTTATTAAAAAATTAGAAAGAATTATGTGATAATATATATTTCTAATATACATCTTTTACCCAATTTATTTCTAATAATTCTTTATCTTTAGTATTTACCTATAAATATATTCCTTTAATCAATCGTAACCAGAGATGTCTACTGGGTGAGTTACTGGGTGCGACAAGACAGGAAAACCATCTCCATCACCTATTTCATTTCTCATTTCCGTAAAAATTTTCATTTATTTTTACGAGGATTGGGACGAAGATTCTACATGAAAAATTTGCAGGGAACGAGTTCCATTTACCTTTTATCTTTATTACACTATCAAGCTGAACCCTTTGGAGCTCGCCCTCGTTTGAGATATGCCAATTGACACTAGTGAACATGATTAGCTCAACGATTAGTGACCTAAAAAGTTGAGATCGTCTCTACTTTCTTAACTCAAACTCACCCTGTGAAAGACGTTTTTCATTTTGATCTCTAATCTTAGATTATCAGTAAGAACATCTCATTATAACACAAGTAGCAGAACTGCAGAAAGTGTGCAGCTGGGAACAGAGTGTTTTTCTTTGTTTCTGTGCAGGTATACATATGTAGTTTGTAAAAACAGGTATATATAAATTACACATGCAAGTAGTAATCTACAGCCTCGGCAAAGGTAAGGGAAAGGGAAAATGGTTCGTTCTCTAAGTTCTTTGTGATTCTTAATTAGCAGTGGGAGTATTACAACGGGTGTTGGTTATGATGCAAGCTTGGTAGGTTACTTACTCTTCTTTTAATGTTGAAAGGAGGGTTGGAGTTGGATGTGTGGGCAAGGCCTTTCTGGTTCTCCTCTTGTCCATAGTATCTTAAGATCCCCTCTTTGCTTTCCCAGTGTCAAAAATGTGCCTGCCATCAAATCATCAAGTTTTTTATGTTTTCTAGAAGGGCTAATTTGTTCATGGGACGATGGGTCGGGTCGGGTAATAGAACTGTGGGACTTACCAAGGGTGAACGGAACTATGTAAAGCAAAGCTGGTTGGCCATGTCCGTCCATTAAATTCAAAGCTACGTAAGTGATGAGTAGGCCTGAAATGGAAAATGAACGCATCAGTAAGCAAGACGAGGTCGAGTTGAGGATATCAACTTTTGATTGTTTTTAGTCCCGGTTTTTTGTTCTGACATGGAGAAACTATATGAAGAATACTAACAGTCGACGAAAGAAAAATAATGTAACAGGTCAAGCCCAAGCCCACCATTTCCCCCTATTCCCATGTATTGTCCTCCGCTTTCTCTTCTTGGCTTCCCCTCAAGGTTTTAAAACGCATCTTCTAGGGAGAGGTTTCCACACCCTTATAATTCGTTCTCCTCTCTAACCGATATGGGATCTCACAATCCACCTCCCTTCGGGACCCAACATCCTCGTTGGAACTCGTTCCCCTCTCCAATCGATGTGGGATCTCACAATCCACCTCGAGGCTCAGCGTCCTCGTTGGCACACCGCTTGGTGTCCCCCCTTCAGGGTTCTGCCTTCTCGCTAGCATATCGCCCGGTGTCTAGCTCTGATACTATTCATAACAACTCAAGTCCACCACTAGCAGATATTGTCCTCTTTGGGCTTTCCCTTCTAGGCTTCCCCTCAAAATTTTAAAGCGCGTCTCCTAGGGAGAGGTTTCCACACCCTTATAAAGAATTATTCATTCCTCTCTCCAACCAACGTGGAATCTCACAGATAAAGCTCCAATGAATTCAAGACAATATACGTATGTTACAATTTACGAAAAAGGACACCAATATTTGGAAATAAGAGATAAAATGAAGTAATCTGTTTGGAGATTGTCATACATAGATTTTGTGTTGGTCATACCTGTGCCATAAGCAGTCATTGCCCAAACAAAGTAACCTGCTCGGAGTTTCTTCTTCGCAAGCCAATCATATCTGTAAAAAACAGGCAAACCACCATTAAGTTCCATGGACCATTGATGCAATCCCAGCTAAAAGAAACTTGCAGACATTGAACATGTTGTTCTACTCATTGCTTTCACCTTAGTGAAAATGCGACTACAAGTCCAGGCAAGATAATATCACCAAATCCGATAATGCTGTACCCTCCCCAAGGATCAAACATCCGTGGAATCTTAAGCAGCATGGGTATACCAACTTCTCCACTCTTATCACCACGAGCAACCTGAAATTCCAAAGAAAAAATAAGACAGGTCCTTGATAGAAACAAACCATATTGCCTATATAGATCAATGGAAAAGGGTATGGCTTTAGTAAACAACTCACCACTATCATAACGCTCTCGTGGAACCACCATTTCGAGACGAATACCCAAAAAATGTCGTACAAAAAGGCACAGCTGAGGAGAACCGTCCCAACCTGATGATAAGTGAAAACAAATTTAAAATTTAAGCTGTTAACTAAAACTGTCCCAACAACTAAAACCTTCCCAACATTCGCACTTGAATTTGATATATGTAAAGTTGTTTGTGATCTCAACAATGGATTATCGGCCCACGGGAGACAACGTATAGTCTCTTTCACAATGCAATTTCGTAAGTTTCGATAAAATCTTTGTTTAGTTTATTAAAATATGGTACCTCTTAGATGATACAAAAAGAGGAAATTATGACACAAACTGATGAGAATCATTTCATGCCATCGCCTCATAGTAGAGGCAATCAAGAAGATCAATAGGCAAACATGTGGAAGATAGCAAAGAAAAACCTGGAAATGTATGGAACTCGAAAATTACCTTGAGATTAGGAACTCGAACAATCTGGAGAACGGTCACTATGAGCGCAATACCCTGATTGAAAGTAGGAACGGGAAGCCATTTCAACAAAGTTTTAATGAAATCACATCAACAAATGGACAAACTTATAAATATGATATAAGATAGATCATTTCGGAAAGAAACAAAACAAAAAAAAAGGAAACAACGACGGAGGAATAGATATCATTCGTTCCCAGCTTGGATAGCTTGGATACTGACTCATGAAAGAATAAACTGTGAAATACTTTTGTTAGCACATCTACCAATGGAAGTAGTAGGTACATAACTCATACATACTATCCCCTTCTCTAACTTCTTAATAAAATGTTGATTGATTACAATATGTATTGTTCTACCATGTTGGATAGGATTATGAGCAATATTGATGGCTAATTTGCGCAATACAACTTTATCGAGCCTTCTCCTGTAACCTATAAGTTGTCAAGGATTATCTTCGACCAATAAATTCATCACATATTTCTGTTGTGATATGAAGATGCCATGAGCTGAGTAAGCTAATTCAATACCGAGAAAATACTTTAGTCTTCCACGTTATTTGAACTTGAATTCTCTCATCAATTCCCTTCTAAGTCCAACCTTTTCTCCTTCATTATCTTCAGTGACGATGATATGTCATCTACATACACTAGAAGCACAATAACTCCCCTTAATTCTAAGTGCTTGATAAAGAGAGTGCTATGGATTATGTTTTTAGTCCATACAGGGATTTTCTCAACTTTCTTCAAGTCTTGGAGGAATGCTCATGTAGATTTTCTGATACAGTTCGTCGTGAAGGAACACATTCTTCACATAGTACAACGAGAGCTACCAATTTAAGTTGGCAGCCAAGTACAACAATATTCTTACGGTATTCATCTTTACAATTGGGAAAAACTCTCCTGGTTATCTATACCGTAAGTTTGAGTATATCCTTTAACTACCAACCTTGCCATATACCTTTCCAAAGTTTCGTCAAATGAAAAGAAACAAGCTACCGGTGTGCAAAACTAAACCAGGGACCATAGGAAACATACTGAACCAATCAGAACAAGGCGGCTGTAAGTTAACTTACATCAACTGTTCAGGTCATTGAAGTGTAAATGTTCAAGTGCCTTTTGCTTCAGTCAGAAAGTTTTGCTCACGTATTTTTAAGGACAGGATTAATAATGCTGTCCAATTGTTTTATTAACTTCTTTTTCTGAGATGGGACAACTTGTTCTTAATAAATAGAGCAAACCACAAAATAAATAATCGAGCATAATAAAATATATATTTAAAGAAAAAAGTAATGACTCCTGATATTTGATCCTCAACTTGGTAAAAGCTATCAAATGGAAAAGTGGAAAAGCAATGAAGCAAGCAAAATGAAAGACTGGAAATTGTGGGGTTTCTTACAAGGATGTCTTGGCCTATCCAAGCAAAAGATATTTTGTGATAGTAAGCCCAAAGAACAGCAAACGCTAAGCAGAAAGGAAAAACTGCCAACGTCAGATGGGACATGGCTCCAAAGAAGGGTACTTTGATATATGACTCAGCAGCATGTTCAAACCATCTGAAACTGTAGTTCTTATGTCGTTAGTTTCATCCCGCTAAAAGTTGAAAAGATATATGTTATGGAAAACTTCAAAATAATTCAAATTGTCACCCTCTCTTTTCTCAATGAAATACAGCATCATACTAGGAAATTATCCTCAAATTCATTAGTTATTAATCGGTTGACAGCGCAGTACGGTGCAAGGTGATACTATAAAAGTCGTAAAATTTTCTAGCTAGACAATATTGCCGCAGATACGAAGTCACAATGCCTCCAGCTAATTAATATAACTCAAAGATATTGAGCCCAAACTGTAAGAAAACATAAACAAGGATATGAACAAGTTGACAACAGATCCCCTGAATACTAATCTTATCTACAGCAGTTTTGGAGAAAAATAATAAATAGCAGAGGAAAAGGAGGAATCTTTTAAATGACGCATTCGGTAAGCCAACTAAGCCCATGGGAAAAGATTTGGTGGGAGAAATACCCAGAAAACATGCTATGTCAAACGAGAGTGAGAAAGAATGTATACTCTTTTCTTCGTTACGCATAGCAGTTATAGAAAATGAAGCATTAGACATGTGAGGGAAGATACATACCATGACAACAAAGCCACCAAGCAAGTTTGCAGTCCCTGTTGGTGCACAGAGATGTTATGAGGTACAGCCACATCACAACACAAGCAATGATTAAATTATTTAGATATTGATTTTAACCTAGCAATTATTCATATGACACGTGCATAATAGTGCGATGAATGTTTCGATAGTTCATGAAGCTAAGCTAGGGACCTTATAAGGCCTCAAGCTAGGGGGTGGAGTGATGGAGAGCTGTTCAGAAAAATCAGAAGCTAATGGATACACGTAAAGGTTAAAATGGATGCAAACAAATGGCAATACGATATCAGCAAAAGAGTTTTTCAAAATATAATTTTATTATATTAATTCTTTTATATCTGTTCATTATGATCAAACATCTGGAGATTCTGAGATCTTAAAACAATTTTCTTATGAATCAAAGAAATTGATTCAACATGCACATGATTTCATAGACAACTATTTACAAATGCAAAGCCATTTGTCCATCTAAACAACCCAACATAAAGAGAAGAACAGGCAAACCTCTGCACCGCCGATGCAAAATAGAACCACGAGAACTTCAAGAAACCAGGAAGACATTAATTTGTAGAGCATAACCAAGAAACATGAAGCGATCACGACAAAGAGAATTGCAGCTGTAGTGTTAATATCTATGTAACCACTGGAACCAGTGGCTTCCGTCTGCAGCAACTCATCTGAACCATCCTGCAAATGAAGTATATTCAGAAAAACTTTCCCCAAGGAGAAACTAGATAGAGAGGACTGTAGGACCTTCAACAGCTTATCATGCTCGATAGCTGCTTCTCGTGCAGTCCATGCAGACCAATAAGAAGCCACTAAGACAGTACCAACAGCCATAAGCCACAAAAATACTTCAGCGACGTCTACTACTGGTCGAAGTGGGGAATAAAGTTGCACAGATACTGAAATAACAGTAAGTTTACACTAAAATTGATTAAAATGGAATAGGAGGGGAAGAAAAACACAAAGGAATTACTGATTACAAAATAGAAGAGATTAAGTACACACCTGAGATGTGGTTCTTCAAATTTCTCTCAATACTATCACCAGCATCTTGAGGGAGCATGACAGCAGGTATGCCTATGGTTACATCAGTTTCATTCTCCTCACAGACCATCTTGAAAAGTTCTGAAAAAATGGGAATTCTCTTTTTCAAAAACAAAAAAGAACTTTTGGATTTTTATAAGAATTTAAGAAATATATTTTTAAATGGGGAGTTGCGATTGAGCCATTCAATCAGTTAAGTCCATCAACCTAATGGACTTGGAAACAAAAAACTTTCGAAGCGATATGGTGGGCCCAATGATTCAACGCCTAGCAACAAAAATTAAAAACAAAAACAAAAAAGGAGACCTACGTTGAGTAAGCGACAGACACAGTTTCAGTCTTATAACAAGCCAGCTAAAGTTTAGGGGCTCTTAGAAGAACCGTTTTCTTTGGGATAACAAACAGAAAAAACATGTATAAATTTATAGAGACTGAGGTAGATAAAAAAGAGTTTTTTTTTTTTTTTTTTTTTAAATATAAGAAATCGAGCTTTCATTCCGTTGAGTAATCGAGCTTTTATAGATCTCTCCCAACCTCTAAAATTTCTATGATGCCTCTCAAGCCAAATCTCCCAGACAACCACAAAGAAGCAAGCTTGCCAGAAATTTATCCTTCTCCCCAAAGGAGGAAAAAAGTATAACCACCTCTATCCTAGCCCTACAATTCCTATTCGACGCTAAAGAAACACCAAAAGCCCCCGAAAAAGGGAACCAAATCAAAAACAAAAACTTGTGGTTCAATGACGTATGGTCAAGATCTTCTGCCACTCTATGTGAGGGAACCATGAGGCCCGAAAAAGAAGGGAGAATATCTCTACACATAATCTATAGTATTAGCTCTCCTATTTAAGCCATGTCAAGCAAAAAACTAAACCTTTCAAAGCAAGGGAAAATGATGAAGCTTATAATTTAAACGACTGGGAGTTGTGTTTTATTTTAGGCAACTGCTTGTATTTTTCCAGATTGTTGGATTAGTAAGCAGTTCGTCAAGTTTTAGTTGGTTATTCAGTTGTTTGTTACATTTATAGCCGTTGGAGTCTTGGTTCTTCAGGTGTTTTTTCTATTTGGCTATATTGAGGAAAGTAGGTAAGTTACAGATTTTTTGTGTTAATAAGTGAAAAAGAACGCAATAAAACTCGCTAAATCCCATTTAAACAGTCCCTAATCTTATATTTAATCATTTTTACCGTTTCTTTCCAGCCAGTACCAGGCAGAGCTTCCTAAGCATTTAACAGGAGAACGTCATCCTTAAGTGGAAATCTCAACCCAATAAATAACTGAGTGAGAACTCCTATCATTTCCTTTGGAAAACACCAGGCAACTCAGAAATTAAGGATATGAGTCCAACATCTGAGAACAGACATAATGTATAAAACGATGATTAACACCCTCTCCACTATTTTTGGAAGTCGGCACAAAAGAGGGAGAGAAGTTTGGGCGAGGATTTCTTCTGTAGATCTTTTTCCTTATCTTTTTCTTGTTTCCCTTTTATAAGAAATAAATTTCATTTAAAGTGAAGAATACATAAGAGAGGACAAGAAATCTTCGCAAGGAGCTTTCAGAAACACTTCAGAGTTGGAATTGCCTTCAATTTTAGTCTCTTTCAATGATTTATAGTGTGTAACGAATCTTGAATCTCCTCTTGAGTCCATTATTTTATATAGTTATTTGGCTACACGACACTACAGTGCGCAACTCCCGTTGAGTTCAGCAACTTCAGAGTTAGAATTGCGTTCAATTTCAGTCACTATTAGTGATTCATAGTGGGTAACGAATCTCGAATCTCGTAAGTCAGGAATAATATGTGATGAAAACAAATGTATGTATGCCATGTATGTTATGATAACATTGTTATGCATGAAAGATTTGGTGCGTTGCATTGTATTAATGAACTAATGCTTTCTTATATGTGGGACCTCATGCATTTGTGTATTCATAAAAGTCATGAAATGTTAAACGTGTTCCCTTCTTTTCTATATGTTCAGATGGCATAAAAGTGATGCATGTCCAAAGGTTGTATGGGCATGAAATTGATTTATGTAGAGTCAATGTGTATGAAAGTCATGTACAAAGTGATGCATACCTGGTGAGTCCTAGAAAGTACGAAAGTGATGCTCACCTAGTAAGTTCAGTGTACATGGAACTATGTGTAGTGACGTGAATCTTGAGAAAAGAAAAGAAGTGGAACCCAAGACCAAGTTTTCGGTTCCACCATAGTCATGTAGTCTTAGTCATTATTGCATGTGTATGCATTTCCTAACCCCAGTACTGGGTCACTAACCCACTCCCTGGATATTTTAATAAATATTTTTTACATTTTTTTTTTCAATAAGGACAAGGGCGTCCTAAGCAACTAACAGTGTTAGCTATAGAGGCTATGGGGGTAGCCAGGATAGAGTTGATTCCGCATTAGTTTTCTATGTGCTTTTTTTCTTTTTAAATGTTCTAAGCAAGCAAGTTTTTTTTGTTAGAAATAAGGATGAGATTTATGTTTTTAAGCTTTAAACTGTATGTTTGATTTCCATTTGATTAAGTCCTGAAAGACTTCCATAGCATACATGTGGTAATGATTCAGTCTGGTCATATTTTAGAAGTCGGGTCGTTATAGAGCATCTCAGTCTTTCCAGTTTGGTGGCATTCCCATTTTTTTACCTTCATCCTGGGGTCCTATCTTGATAGTTTTCTGAGGTTGTGTTTTGTTCCCTCTTCCTCTCCAGTTCATGCATCCTTCACACTTCCATATTCTTAGTGAAAGTTATATCCACAACTTGTTATTATGATATACATATATCTAACCTGACCATTGCAAAGAAAATTAACCTCAAAAGATCTTGCAGCCAAGAACAATAAGGAAAAGAAAATGTGTAGGTACCTTTACTGTTATTAATGATGAGGATGGCTGAAGCATTAGCATTTTCTGCAATATTTGCCTTCTTTGTGAAACTACAGTTTCCACGTCGTACCAAAATCACCTCCCCAGTCAGCTACAAGCACACCGAACAGTTCGATTTCAAATCAATGGAACTGTGAAGTATAAATATCAGAAAACCTTACCTTATTCTTAGGCATACTACAACAATCAGGAGGATCTGCCAGAGCAACTCTAGTATGAGTAGCATGTTTTTCCTTTGATTCCAAGGTCGGGCCAAATCGAGCACCAACACCAACATATTCAATGGCCGCTGCACCATTAACCCAAGTAGGGACTTTCACCTAAACAGAAAAATCAATGAGCTACAATATGTGTGTAGGATAAACTGATTACAATCCTCAAAATTATCACTATTTGAACAAGCAATCGATTCTACCACCAACATCCATCCATTGAATCTAACTCACATCCCAGTTCAACAAGCCTAATTCTAATTGTTTTGTACCGAACCAAACCACGTGGCAGTTCGTCCTATTCAAATATTCACGACCAAGAAACACTCGATTCTCTTTCGGGTAGACCCTGAAAGGAGAAGGAAGGCTGGAATGCCAACCGGCGTCTATTATTGAATTCACCCGACCGATAGTACACCAAAAATGTCAAAGTCACCGAATGGGTAAGTCGTCAATCCCTAAAACGGAATATGTACCCATAACAAGATACAGCATAACAAGCAAGCATCATTTTATTAGTTCGTTGCTTTGTCATAGTGTCAGCAGCCAAATAGACTCAAGCAAAAAATGAATAATCAAATACATTTGGGAGACAGAGAGGGAACAAATGAAGAACCTCCATAAGCTAATAAATCATAAACTCGACCATCAACTCCCATATTTTCAATTGCTTTCAATTAATAGTCCAATACCCAAATTTTGCAATCATCAAATCCACACAATTCGAGTAGCAATAAGAAAATATTCAAATTGAAACTTCGAAATAAGTTGAAATCAAGAACAAGAAGTAGAGAATAAGCAAAAGTGCTAACCAGAACGAAATTATTCTCACAACCAGGGCGCGCAGGTGCGACAGTGTCCTGATGAACTATATCCCCAGCAGAAACCAGCCTCAAAGTCAGCAACAAACCCAAAAGCACCGCAGTAATTACATCTTCCCGCGAATTCATCGCGGCCCAATAACCCCAGAACCGATTCCAATCCAAGATCCGAATCAAGTATTAGGGCTTTAACAAAGTGAATTTTCTAACAGAGAGAGAGAGAGAGAGAATCAAGGTTTATAGAAGAAGAACAAGAAGATCACAGGAAGCTACAAAAGAGAGAGAGAGAGAGAGAGAGAGAGGGAGATCGGTTGAGCCTTCAAACTTGAGTTTGATTTTGTATTGGGTCTTGGTTGGTATGGGCAAGAGAAACGAAAATGAACAGAAAACGGCGTGTACAAGAAGCGTTGAGTTGAATTTGGATTCCCTCTTGGCTCTTGTACTGGGTTTTTCTTTTTTAGAGCGATGAAATGAAGAATCCATCCATACCCGTTGCTGTTTATCCGTATAATCCACGCGTCACTGTGGCGTGGAGAACTGCTCAGGAGCTGACTCCATTATTGTCCTTTTCCCCAACCTCACGACCTCCATTATTGTACTCTCACAATTCATTGATCCCTATACGGAAAAACAAAAGCCTTTCTTCTTCAGTTTCCTCAATTGCTCTAACAATCCTTCAAAAGTTTGAGCAAGTTCTAGTGTTCTTAAGGTATTAATTAACGTTTTCCAGTGTAATTAAGAACATTTTCTTGTCCTTTAGTTGTAGGTAGGCATTTGTTTGGGATTATACACAACTTTTCTACTTTAATCTTAATTATTTGATAATATATATTTTTTTTATTATTATTATTGAAAAATGCCTGATTATCGTTTTTTCAGTGTAATTACGGTATTAATTTTGAGTTTGTCAATGATAAAAGCCACTGAACTTCAAACTCGAGTTGAGAAAGAGAGCTAAGCCCTGGAGAGAAGGGCTTGATAGGTCATACAAGGCAGCTCACGTACGGTTAGGGAGACGAGCCCCAGCACACAGACTTGGGTCAACACTTATTTAATAGTCCGCCATCAATTACAAGCTGACAAGATGGTGATGAATTGTGATTGGTCTAAACCTTCAACCGTCCGAAATTTAGAAAAAAAACACAAAGTATGTGATTCACCGATAACTTATCTAACCATTTTACATTAGTGTCATAGGTAGTATGTGCTTGGCCCCTTTTTTTTTTTTTTTTTTTTTTTTTTTTTTTTTTTNTTTTTTTTTTTTTTTTTTTTTTTTTTTTTTTTTTTTTCTTGAAGCTTAAACTAATTCTTATCCTAACTTAATTGCAACCTAATTTTTTGTATTTTGAAATACGTTAGGTTGTCAAATTTAACCTCTCTCTCTCTCTCTCTCTATATATATATATATATATATATATATTTAAATATTATTTGGCCCCAAAAGCATGGGATGTATTTTCTTTTATTTATTATAATTAAAATCTGGAAATAGATATTTGAACTGACTTTAAAAAAAAATGTTATTGATAATATTTATGTAAAAAAAGGCTGATAATATTTAAAAGTTATATAATACCTTAGGTAGGATGAAATAATAATGATATTAATAATTTTGAACTTAAATATAATAACAATAATAAATTTTAAAGGGCTAAATTAATAAAAATAGCATTTAAGTTTGTCTCAACTTATTTCTAAATTTCAAAAAAGTTTCAATAATATCCTTAAACTAAATTAAAAAATAGTAATAATAAATATCCTTTAAACTTTTAATAGTATTTTTTAATTGTATATATTTAAAAAAAAATACTCATGAAATTATAGAAGTAAAGTTAACACTTTTTACTTTTATAAATAAAAAATAAAAAAAATTATTACGGTCAATATATGTATAAAAAACGTATGACGTTATCTCAATATCTCCAAACTTTTTAATATTATTTTTGAAAGTTTACGAGTCTTTTTGAAATTTAGTAGGATAAGAGTATTTAAAAAAAATTAAAATCTAAGAGTATTTTAAAACAAAATACGAACGTTTCATTCCAAACTAATCGTAAGAATATTCCTGAATTTTTTTTTAAATTTAAATATTTTTTTAGACTTCTTTTAAAGTTTATAAATACTATTTAAATTTTTTTAAATTTAAGAGCAGTAAGATAAATGCTATATTTAAAAATATTTTTATTAATCTAATTATTTTGGACTGTACTAAACAAATTTAAAGAAAATATTTAAGAAATTTGTTTTTTATTATAGAAATAAATTGTAATGAAGTTTGAGTCTTTTTGTTTTCTTAAAAAAAAAAAAGGATTATTTCACACATGTTAATGCGTGCAAACCACGCTCGGGATCAAAAAGTATAAGCGCGTGGGGAGACAATGAGAGGTCGGTGACTAGCTACCGTCTGAACATGTTCCAATCTCCGTATTCAGCCGTACATAAAAAATTGTGCCTTATTGCAGGCTGATCCGACTTCACGTCGTAGTTATCACATTCTAACCAATCAGTACCAACCACGTGTCCAGTTTGATGATCTTGTCCGCATTTGATTCGAACCCCTTTTCTTTTAATTGGTAAATACAGAGCCCACACATTGCCATTTAAATTTCTTGTTTTTTTTATATAATTTATGGTAAAATTTTGAAAGAAAAACTTCTGACCTTTTTGGGGAATTGGATCCTTCAACTTTGTATTATAAAATTATTTAAGATGAATTTTTTGATAAAAACTTAAAATATTTATTTCAAAATATATCATTCTTAATATTACATTTTAAAAATTAATTAAAAAATTCTACCTCATAATATTTAAATTAGTTAAAGAAAAGTCAACACTTAAGTATTAATAGTGAAAATTCAAAGATAAAAATGTAAGATCTTCTTGAGACTAAAGTAAATAAAGAGAAAAGAAATAGATAGGGATCCACTCCAAGCAAACTGGATCAGAGTAAGTCTGTCACGTTTCGAGAAAAACCTTCTCGTTTGAGATAAAAGCCTAGCACAAATCCTACTCACAACGAGTGTAACGACCCAGATCCACCGCTAGTAGATATTGTTTCTTTGGGCTTTCCCTTTCGGGCTTTAAAACGCGTCTGCTAGGAGAAGGTTTCCACACCCTTGGGCTTTCCCTTTCGGGCTTTAAAACGCGTCTGCTAGGAGAAGGTTTCCACACCCTTGGGCTTTCCCTTTCGGGCTTTAAAACGCGTCTGCTAGGAGAAGGTTTTCACACCCTTGGGCTTTCCCTTTCGGGCTTTAAAACGCGTCTGCTAGGGGAAGGTTTTCACACCCTTGGGCTTTCCCTTTCGGGCTTTAAAACGCGTCTGCTAGGGGAAGGTTTTCACACCCTTGGGCTTTCCCTTTCGGGCTTTAAAACGCGTCTGCTAGGGGAAGGTTTCCACACCCTTGGGCTTTCCCTTTCGGGCTTTAAAACGCGTCTGCTAGGGGAAGGTTTCCACACCCTTATAAATGGTGGTTTGTTCTCCTCCCCAACCAATGTGGGACATCACAATCCACCCCCGGTCCCCAACCAATGTGGGACATCACAATCCACTCCCGGGGAAGGTTTCCACACCCTTATAAATGGTGGTTTGTTCTCCTCCCCAACCAACGTGGGACATCACAATCCACCCCCCTTCGGGGTCCAGCGTCCTCGCTGGCACTCTTTCCTTCCTCCAATCGATGTGGGACCACCCCCAAATTCACCCCCCTTTGGGGCCCAGCGTCCTTACTGGCACATCGTCCGGTGTCTGGCTATGATACCATTTGTAACGACCCAGATCCACCGCTAGCAGATATTGTCATCTTTGGGCTTTCCCTTTCGGGCTTCCCCTCAAGGCTTTAAAACGCGTCTACTAGGGGGAAGGTTTCCACACCCTTATAAATGGTGGTTTGTTCTCCTCCCCAACCAATGTGGGACATCACAAGAGATTCCAACCCAAAAGAGATCTAGGATTACGCCCGAGTGGGAGGTATAGGTAAGAGGGAAACGAGCTAACTTCACACCCAACCAAGGCTTGCAGTATAGCACCACCACCTAGATTATCGAAAAAATAATCCCTAACCAATCTAATTATTTCAACAAAAAAAAAAAAATTGTTACCGTGCCTCGGAATACCTTGCAAAGTCATTCAAAATATGCCCTAACAAGTTCAATCATACCAATATAAATATAACGACCCAAGCCCACCGCTAGCAGATATTGTCCTCTTTGGACTTTCTCTTTCGGACTTCTTCGTTCTTCTCTCTAACCGATGTAGGATCTCACACTAAATGAACAAACTACCTTCTAAATAAAATACCTTCTTGTCTAAGACCAAATAAGATGTTCACTGGTTTGATAATCAAGAATATTCCCTACCTACAAAAACAAACTACCTTCGTTTTTTCTTGGTCCAGAAAGGAGGCATAGTTACTAAGATGTTCACTGGTTTGATAATCAAGAATATTCCCTACCTACAAAAACAAACTACCTTCGTTTTTTCTTGGTCCAGAAAGGAGGCATAGTTACTAAGATGTTCACTGGTTTGATAATCAAGAATATTCCCTACCTACAAAAACAAACTACCTTCGTTTTTTCTTGGTCCAGAAAGGAGGCATAGTTACTAAGATGTTCACTGGTTTGATAATCAAGAATATTCCCTACCTACAAAAACAAACTACCTTCGTTTTTTCTTGGTCCAGAAAGGAGGCATAGTTACTAAGATGTTCACTGGTTTGATAATCAAGAATATTCCCTACCTACAAAAACAAACTACCTCCGTTTTTTCTTGGTCCAGAAAGGAGGCATAGTTACTCGAGTTGGTGCTCGCTTCTTATCGAACATGGCAGTTTTACTCTCTTCTTCATCATCGTTGTCGTCATCATCTTCATTGTTAAGTACAGGAGTATCCTCCAACATCTTTCTAGCAGCTTGCTTTTTCCCAGCGTCCAACTTGGCATATAACTTTCTATCAAGTGGGTCATTAGAAGGTCCATTTCTGAACTGGCTACTTATTTTGGCTCCAAGTCCAAGTCTAGAGAAACAGGTCTAGAGCTAGTTAGAAAACAGCCTAATGCCATAGTAAGAGATCCAGATAGTTGAGTACTGACCTAGGAGGTCGATTTTCGGGCTCTACCACGGTTGATTTATTATCATTTGCAGTTTCTTTCCATTCGCAATTTGTCATCTTACTCATCAACTCCGCTGCCTGCACGTAAGATGGATACTCCGTTTATCAAATATCAGGACAATTCTTTATGCACAACGTCGTGACGTAATATTAAACCATAGATTTCTCTAATCCACAAACATAGGTCTTCATAGGAAGGCCCAGAATTTCACTTTAACATAGACTTCAAATGTGAGACACTTATTTAATCACAAATCTTTACTCATGTTACAGCACAATCTTTTTGAGTTCAACACGTATAGCGGAGAAATTCGAACATCGAACCTCTTAGATCAAAGCATATATCTTAACTAGTTGACATTTTAGTGAGCTCATGTTGCAACATAATAAGCTTAGAGTGTGCCAAATTTCTCTACAAGATTTGAAGTTTTGTCAACAGAAAACTGAGGAAAAGTTGAAAGCTATCCAATCAAACAACAATGAAGGAGAACGCAAATAAGAACAAATTCAGAACCATGATGAACTGAGTAAAGAAATTTTAATTTATTACCAATTTCGCTGCGTCATTCAACTTAACAATTTCGGGAGGTCTAGATTTCTGCGGCCTTTCCATGTTGCTACTCATTGACCTTGCTGCTGCAACTTCAAGACCGCTATACTGCAAATAATCAAGCAATCTACGATGAAATTGTAAGGATTTCTGCAGGAATTTTGAACTTAACAACCGTCACGGAATGAAACGCCCCTACGTTTTCTAATATCAATATCAAGAATCCAAAATACACACTTCAACCCTAAATAATCTCACTAGAATTTTCAGTGGGCTACTTAATCAACTCCACAATTATTAAGCAAAAAAAATCGTACAATAATCAAACAATACAGCGCACGAGTACCCGAGTAAGAGGCCAGTAACGAATTTTCGGGGCGCTAAAAATCCAAACGATCCGAAATAAGGGTTTTCAGAACTAATTGAGCAGAATTGTAAACTCAATCGATGTAAGCGACCCTAATGGAGTTGATTAAACTAGATTTTACCGCTTGTAAGTCGCGCCGGGAGGAGAGGGTTGCTGCAAGGATGTTCGTGGGGGTCGGCCGCCTTCCAGGTGGGTCTATCGCCGTCGCTGGATATGGTTCGACAAGGGGAGTACGTGCTTGCCGGAGAAGAGTGGGTGCCGCCGGAGGGTGAGGGAGCGAGGGAGAAAGGACAGAAAGGCGCAATTTTATTGAATAATTTTTCTATTGCAGAGTTGAGACCTTTTTCAAACTCGATTCAATCGTTGGAATTATAATTTTTTTGGATTTTTAAATTTATTTTTAAAAATTACATTTTAAATATTTCAAATTTTATTTTTAGTAATAAATAATAAAAAATAATAATTATAGGTTACATTGATGAGTTTTATGTACTTTGAAGATGATAAAAAGAAATAAATTCGTTATTTAATAATGCAAATAAACTCTAAAGTTATATCTTTAAATTGGAAAATTGGTTCATGCAAATAAATTCATTATGTACTTCGAAGATGATAAAAAAATATTTTTTTTGTTTATGTTTGTCGTTGAGTGTTGCTTATGAATTGTGTCAGATGTTCTGGTCATGTTTGTTTAGGTTATTTTACTTGCTTTTATGTTAGATAGGCCTTTATTATTCTTGTTGTATCAATACCGGGTTTATGGTCAGTTACCAAAATCATGTCTAACCCTGTCAAGCAAAAATGTAGGGAATGTAACTAGTTGTCAATTATTCATAACCGAGTTATATGCTATGAAATTCATTGTTGTTACTTATTCGCTTTTAGCCTATAACATTTATTCCTTTAAATTTGCTTTCAACCTAGATCCTCGCTTACGTTTTTTTATAACATTTCTCTCAAACGTGAGTTGAGGCTCGAGCATACGTCAATATTGTCCTCGAAGTTCAAAAATAAATTTTATATTTTTATGTCCATGAATTTTATTTGAAAAGTAAAAATAAATACAATTTTTTTTTTTGTTTGGTGATATATTAAATACAATATTAATAGCCATATGCCAATGTCTTCTGAGGGTATACCTGTAATTAATTTCATTGAAGCTCATAAATTTCATATTTATTATATATAAATGTGTAATAAATCCTCAATAATATGGCCACCAAATTTAGAGGGTTTTTTTTTTAAATGGTATTTTTTAAAATTTTTGAGTGGATTAATGTAACATTTTAGAATTGTCGTTTAGGGTTTAGGGTTTAGAATAAGGTCGAGGATTTGGAAGAACATATTAAAACATAAATTTTTATTATAAAATATTAATAATTTTGTCATGACATAATTTATAATACAAGTAAAAACAAGAAGACTTATATATCGGGTTTTATACATAATTAGTTTTTAAATTTGACTATATGTCTAAATAATCATCGTACTTTCTTTTAGAGGGTTCAAATGACTTGGGTCTAGTTGGGTTCAGTTATAAACTATATCTGGATTGCTCGAGTCACACACTGAACTAACTCAAAATTTCAAGTTAGTCTAAAAGATTTTTTTAACTCAATTTGTATACACCTCTACATTTTTTTTTAGATAGAGAAGTGTTCTTTACTCGAGAAGAAGATAATTTAGGTAAGTGACTATGCATTTTCAATCGAACCGATTAAAAAAAAAGGTACAATTTCCCGTGCAACTTTAACCTAAAAGGTAAATACATTCTACAAATAGGGAGAACCCTTTGTCCCAACCAACAACATAGTTTTTATACCCATTGTGACCATACAATATAAACAAGCAACTAAACATTTCCTTTTCTTGGTAAAAGAGGAGGGGCCCTACTCTTGGTTTCATAGGGACCTATAAGCAAAAAGAACATCTTCAATCCATGCCACAACGTTGAATGCCAGTCCTTCCAACACCCTCGAGTAACTCTCCAACACTGCTTGTCCTACGTCCTACAACATCAAATCTTATAAGTATCGGGATTTTAAAATGGGTTTAATAGATCTTTAAGCTTTTAATTTAGTGCATATTCGATCCATAAACGTTCAATTTTGTATCTAATATGCATTTTTAAAAGTTCGAAAATCGAGCATAACGTAAGTGGACAAGACATATACTCTTAACTTACCCTGTTGTATTGAATCTTGCTAGTGTCTAAGGTTGTTTGAGAAAGTTCGGGGAACCGTTGCTTCAAGGACAAAAGCAAGCTCTCAGCTCTTTCAGCTAAGATAGTGTTCTTGTCACCTTTATCACCTTCAGCCATTAGATCTTTTACCAATTCCCACGATGATTTTGAGTGGCTTAGACATGCTTTCCTTCTCCATGTATACATTGAAGCCTCGATCCGGTCTGCAAGTTCGAGCGCATCGTGTTCAGATCCTATGTTCAAGCAATCGAGCAAATGATCGGGCGAGAATTTGTCAGCACTATACATATAACGGTACATCGTATCGCCTATACTCGTCTTTCCACTCTGAAAAAATGAAAAATTGATTATTTCGTGAAAACCAATCAAAAAACGGATTTACATTGATCGAGAGTAAAGATTGCTATCTTCCTATGATCGGTTAGAGGACTAACCTTTGGAAGAGTGTCGATGTATGACTCGGGAATATCCATTTCAGCAAGAATAGTACTGTTAATCGCCATAGCAGCTTTATGGATTTGATTTGCAAATTCACGGTTATTTTTTAGTTGTTTTCGTGCTTTCTCTGATAGACCACACGAAGGAATGCAAGGAACTGGCAACCACCATTTCTCTTCTTTCTGCAACGAAAGTCGGCGAAACGAAGCCGATTTTGAATGGTTCGAGTTCGAGTTCGACGACATGCTTCCTTTTTCAGCATACCAAAACTCAGTGTCGTGAAAACTGTCCAAAATGTCCTGCCAAAACCCAAACAAGATTGATAAATCACTCTCAAAATGTTTAACCAAAGTTTTATTACAAAGTTCTTATAGTATTTTACCAAGAGCATCATGTCAAGCTTTTCCAATGCTGGAAGGTTTAGGTATATATCTGACCTTTGTCGGCTGTTCAAAACCTGAAAAAACCCATCATTAAAACAGACATCCTAGCCGACAGACAATTTTGTTCTAAAAACAGAACCAATTTTGTTCTGAAAAAGACAGAGAAATGTCACCTCCATTGTTGTTCCATCGTCCAAGGTTTGAGATTCAGTGAAGAACTCAAGAATGTAATCACAAACAGATAACAGACAAGCCATTTCTCTCTTCCACATCGCCTTCTTCTCCGCCGGCAACGGCTCCAGTTTCAGATTCTGTCCGAACACCGTCGCTGATCAGACCAAAAAACAGAGCCAAAAGTTAAGACCCAGAATCAAAAAAGTTAAAACAGTTCGGAAAAAGAAAAATCTGACCATAGAGATTAGTAATGGCGTTTGAGATTGTAACCGCCGTGCAAACCCCTTTCCCACTTCCGGACATGTCTTCTCCGAGCAAAAGCTTCGCAAATCTCTCCTTCATCATCTCTGTTTCTGCAACAACGTTAAAAAACTTGTGAATTTGTAAGAAGGAGGAGAAAATTCACAAAACCCACTCACCGGAATCCATGGCGTCTTGATCGTCGGGTTTATCTCCGGCGGTGAGTTTATATTTTCTGGCGGGAATCGCTGGAGAGGGCTCAGTACAGAAACTGGTATCGTCGGTGGTGGGGTCGGAGAAGGCAGAGGCGTCGGAGCTGGTTCTGCAGTAAGAGAAAGAGTAGGCGAGGCTGGGCGGAGATTGGCCGGAAGTTTCAGAAACGGTGGATGGGTCATTTAGATCCATGGAAGAGGAGGAAGGGCAGAAACCCAGATGAAATTTTTGGTCGGAGATGGAGAATTTCTCCATTGGAAGCTCTGATTTGGTTAATAAATTTGAATTCTGAAGAAGAAGAAGAAGAAGAAGAAGAAGAAGAGAGTTAAAAGGATTTTTGAATTGGTATTCCCTCCTTGTGGGTTGCTTTCTTTTCCCTTTTTCTTTCTCTGAAATTTCTTTTTGTTTCTTTTGGAAAAAGAGAGGGAAGCAGCTCTGCAACTTTAGGACCAGAGAAAACAGGGGAATTCCGCCATGGAAATGGAGTTTATACACAATTTCAAGCTTTCAAATCCACAGGGATATTCCAAATATATTATGTCTATCTAAATTTTTATTTATTTATTCAATTTTCGGTATAATATTTCAAATTTCAAAATAATTTTTATTTGGTTCTTAGGTTAATTTTTATATTAATTAATTATTGTCGCTAATTTATTTTTATTATTATTAAAATTAATTAAAAAAATTTACATTATAATATTTAATTTAGTTAATTTAGAGTATTAAAGGATAAAATTGAAATTAAACTCCAAAATTAGATAAAAATGTAAAATTTTTAAATATATGGATTAAATAATCATTTATAAGCTTGAAGATAAGATAGCAATAAAATTATTAATGATTTTTTACTTATCTTATTAATTAATTATATAATTCATTTTTATAATGGAAAATAATTAAAAATTATTTTCTAACCATAATTTTTAAAATTTTAAATATGCACCAAACAATAATAAAACCAACCACATTAAATTAAAATATTCTCGAAATTTTAGTCTAAATTTCAAAAGAATATTTTAATTAAAATATCCTATTTTATTTTCCAAAAATTTAGACACAATAATTTGCTCTTCTTTCAATTTTCTTTTTTTTTTTTTTAAATAATTTTTTCATATATATATATATATATATGAAAAAAAATGAAGAAAAAAAGAATAATATTTAAATAGATAATGTAAAAGAAGTTGCATGGTCGTGAGGAATACGTGCCGTCCACCTTCGTAAGAGTTCTGAAAATATATATTAATATTTTATATTATATATACACACACGATGGGATTTGACTTTTATTTAAAAAGTTTAATATTTTAAATTTATATTAAATTAAAAAAAATAAATTATTACACATTTTAGTCGTGATATTTAATTAATTTTTGTTTTTTTTAGTTTAATAGGTATCAAATTTTAAATCTTTTTAAAACATAATAATTTAACTAATTTAGTTATGCTTAATTAAATTTAATAAAAATATATGATAAAATAAAATTTTAGTTTTTTTTTTATTTTAATTTAATTTTGTTGTTATTTATTTCCCATAACTTAATTAGTTATAAAAGTTATTCATTATATATATATATATATAATGATAAATTTCAATAAATTTTGATATAGTTTCATTTTTAAAAAAATTATTAATATGAATAGCCGTACACTTTTTAATACTAAATAAATAAATAATATTATTATAGCTAATATCATATCGAGTTTGTTTCGAGGTAGAAGTCTCGTGAAGTCTTTAAGTAATAGTAAAATTTAGATTATTTGAGGTTAGATTGTGAGTTACATTAAGCCACGGGACTTAGCTATTAAACTTTTAGTATTCTAATAATCCATGTGGTCGGGTCAAATCAATATGTTACGATTGGATTGGCCTATTAAATTTGCCCCAAATTTTCTTCCAACCTTACCGTACAAACCGTGTGGCTTTAGTTTTCATTTTTTTAAAATTCATTTTGGTCCCAATTTTGAGGCAATTCATTTAATTTTGGTCCATGAATTCTAATATATTTAATATTCAATATTAGATTTCTTTTTCCAAAAAAGAAATTATTTCATATCACCCAACTAACTCATTTACTATTATTATCCATGATTAATACCAAATATTGATTATCAACTTAATTATATCTAAAATTTAAATTCATATTTTAAAATATGTTATTGATAAAAGTAAAAATATTGATTGATTCTTATTATATATTTTCTTTTTTTATAAGTTATATTTATAACAAACGACTGGGAACTTGGGGTTCTTTTTTAAAAAAATGATCCTTGATAAAAATATCAATCGATCAATATAAGGACTCCCGTGAGAGCTAAGTATCCTAACCAACTACACTACAACCAACTTGCCCAACCAATTGGTTGTTATGAGAGACTTGCCCAACCAATTGGTTGTTATGAGAGACTTGAAACAGAAGAGAATCCTGGCAAAGGGACTTGAACCTGGGTATATCGACCCGGGTCTTTCAAGTGTGAGCAGAGAATCCTAGCAAAGGGACTTGAACCTGGGTCTCTCTAGTGAGAGCCGAGTATCCTAACCAACTAGACTACAACAAAACTGTGATTTTATTTTTTTTTATTTTTCAAAGGTAGATTTGCGGAGGACTCACGGTTCTTTATGGGAAAAAAATAATAAACAAAAATTGAAATTCCGTTGCCGGGACCCTCAGGTGAGAGCGTCCCTCAGGAGAAAGAGCCGAGTATCCTAACCAACTAGACGACAAGGGAATTGCCCATCAATCGGTCGTTTTTCCAAGGCAGATTTACAAGGCACTGCCGAGACGTCGCGCGGTTCCTTTTCAAAAGGAAAATAATAATGATAAACGAAAATTGAAATTCTGTTGCCGGGACTTGAACCCGGGTCTCTCGGGTGAGAGCCGAGTATCCTAACCAACTAGACTACAACGGAATTGCCCATTGATCGGTCGTTATGATTTTATTTTTTTTATTTTTCCAAGGCAGATTTACAAGGCACTCGAGACGTCGCGCGATAACTTTTCAAAAGGAAAATAATAATAATGATAAACGAAAATTGAAATTCCGTTGCCGGGACTTGAACCCAGGTCTCTCGGGTGAGAGCCGAGTATCCTAACCAACTAGACTACAACGGAATTGCCCATTGATCGGTCGTTATGATTTTATTTTTTTTATTTTTCCAAGGCAGATTTACAAGGCACTCGAGACGTCGCGCGATTCCTTTTCAAAAGGAAAATAATAATAATGATAAACGAAAATTGAAATTCCGTTGCCGGGACTTGAACCCGGGTCTCTCGGGTGAGAGCCGAGTATCCTAACCAACTAGACTACAACGGAATT
>NC_036654.1:2521181-2573241 GCF_002806865.2 Cucurbita pepo subsp. pepo | reverse complement strand
TAGTCTACCTTACAAATACAACATACATAGTCTACCTTACAAATACAACATACATAGTCTACCTTACAAATACAACATACATAGTCTACCTTACAAATACAACATACATAGTCTACCTTACAAATACAACATACATGGGATAAACGAAAAATTGAAATTCCGTTGCCGGGACTTGAACCCGGGTCGGTCTCTCGGATGAGAGCCGAGTATCCTAACCAACTAGACTACAACAGAATTGCCCATCGATCGGTCGTTATGATTTTATTTTTTTTATTTTTCCAAGGCAGCGGTTCCTTTTCAAAAGGAAAATAATAATGATAAACGAAAAATTGAAATTCCGTTGTCGAGACTTGAACCCGGGTCTCTCGGGTGAGAGCCGAGTATCCTAACCAACTAGACTACAACGGAATTGCCCATCGATCGGTCGTTATGATTTTATTTTTTTTATTTTTCCAACGTCGTGCGGTTCCTTTTCAAAAGGAAAATAATAATGATAAACGAAAAATTGAAATTCTGTTGCTGGGACTTGAACCCGGGTATCTCGGGTGAGAGCCGAGTATCCTAACCAACTAGACTACAACGGAATTGCCCATCGATCGGTCGTTATGATTTTATTTTTTTTATTTTTCCCACGTCGCGCGGTTCCTTTTCAAAAGGAAAATAATAATGATAAACGAAAAATTGAAATTCCGTTGTCGAGACTTGAACCCGGGTCTCTCGGGTGAGAGCCGAGTATCCTAACCAACTAGACTACAACGGAATTGCCCATCGATCGGTCGTTATGATTTTATTTTTTTTATTTTTCCAACGTCGTGCGGTTCCTTTTCAAAAGGAAAATAATAATGATAAACGAAAAATTGAAATTCTGTTGCTGGGACTTGAACCCGGGTATCTCGGGTGAGAGCCGAGTATCCTAACCAACTAGACTACAACGGAATTGCCCATCGATCGGTCGTTATGATTTTATTTTTTTTATTTTTCCAAGGCAGATTTACAAGGCACTGCCGAGACGTCGCGCGGTTCCTTTTCAAAAGGAAAATAATAATGATAAACGAAAATTGAAATTCCGTTGCCGGGACTTGAACCCGGGTCTCTCGGGTGAGAGCCGAGTATCCTAACCAACTAGACTACAACGGAATTGCCCATCGATCGGTCGTTATGATTTTATTTTTTTTATTTTTCTAAGGCAGATTTTTTATTTTTCCAAGGCAGATTTCCAAGGCACTGCCGAGACGTCGCGCGGTTCCTTTTCAAAAGGAAAATAATAATGATAAACGAAAAATTGAAATTCCGTTGCCGGGACTTGAACCCAGGTCTCTCAGGTGAGAGCCGAATATCCTAACCAACTAGACTACAACGGAATTGCCCATCGATCTGTCGTTATGATTTTACTTTTTTTATTTTTCCAAGGCAGATTTCCACGGTTCCTTTTCAAAAGGAAAATAATAATGATAAACGAAAAATTAAAATTCCGTTGCCGGGACTTGAACCCGGGTCTCTCGGGTGAGAGCCGAGTATCCTAACCAACTAGACTACAACGGAATTGCCCATCGATCAGTCGTTATGATTTTATTTTTTTTTATTTTTTCAAGGTAGATTTACAAGGCACTCCCGAGACCTCGCGCGGTTCCTTTTCAAAAGAAAAATAATTATAATATAAACGAAAATTCAAATTCCGTTGCCGGTACTTGAACTTGGGTCTCTCGGCTCAGCCGAGTATCCTAACCAACTAGACTATAACGAAATTGCCCATCGATCAGTTGCTATGATTTTATTTATTTATTTTTTCTAAGGTATATTTACAAAGGAGTGTCCAGATATCACGGTTCTTTTTCAAAATAAAAATAATAATAATAAACGAAAATTCAAATTCTTTTGTCGGGACCTGAACGAGTGTGAGAGCAAGTATCCTAACCGATTTTACTACAACAAAATTTCTTATTATATTATCTGTTTATTTTTGTAAAGTTTATTTATTTATTTACTTTATTAAAAATATAAGTAAAATTTAGTTTAATTATTTTATTTTATTGAAAAAAAAAACAAGGGAGAATCTACTTTATTTATTTATTTTCTTACGTTAGGAGAATCTTTTGTCTTTTTTTTTTTTTTTGTTTAATAATAAAAAAATAAAAAGTTTAATTTATTTAGTTGAATAAAAGAGATATATAAATAAAAAATTTAAGTGTGTGGTGCAAGTTAAATGCATTTCATTAAATTTATGAGGTGTGAAGTTTTATTTGGGATATAAAGTGGTTTTAACATTAAGTCGTGAAGTCGTGAAGTTTGAGTTTGTGATAGTAGTTTTTCTTTTTCTGTAGTTTAGTTCTATTGTACTATACAACTAGAGTCATGCTCTGATGATTTTAGTTAACATAGACGTAATGACTTGAGTTTCTAAAATTCTAGACTGATCCGAGTTTGTTTACATATGTATGTCGACGTTAGTTTCAAAGTGGAAGGATGAAGGCATACTGTTGCAAATTCATACGAATATTTAAGTTTTTAATGGGTACACTTTAAAATCAAATTAGGTATAATGCATTCAAATTTATTTAAAAGAAATATAAATCTCTATAACCAATGTGATAAAACAATTCTATTCGATCAAGAGATAAGACTAGAATTAGATTAGGCACTTCTTCTTGCCACAACTCCGAAATAATATAATCATGTTAGGGCTAGATGTATACATTCACAACTACTTAGAACATCGAGGAAGAGAAAAAAAAAATTCTAACTTAAAAAAATATTTATTTATTTCATGAAATAGAAGAAGGAGGAGCGAGTAAGTTATCTTAATTTATTTTTATAATTTTTTTTAGAAGAGTTATTATATAAAAAAGAATTATTTATATTTGAATGGTTGAGTAAACAATTTATAAGTAAATATTATTTTAAAATAATAAATAATTAAATCAAATTGAGGCGAAGTCACTTTCAAAGAGACATTCAATCAATAAACATAATTTTATTTTTAAAAGTGTAGAAATAAATATTAAAATAATAAAAAAAAAAAAAAATTTTAATAAATCCCTTGAAAAGAAATCCATGGTTCACACAATTTGTCCACGTCACACGATTTGTGCGTATTCGAAGGCAAGGAGAAACATGAAAATCCCATGTTGGAGATAGGAGTTTAGCCAACGCGCTTTAAAGCACGTGTGACCCACACGGGGCACACCCCATCCCCCTCTCACGCTTATACCCTTACACGCCTCATTCGTGCCACACCTCCACACGCGCGCGCGTGCGAAGATCCTCCTCCTCGCATGCTCGCACGCTTGAGAATCAATCTCTCTCTCCCTCTCGCTCTCTTTCTCGCCGGACCAGTGAATCGCCGTGGACTGTCGAACCCATGTTCCTTGACTCTTCTCCGGTCGGACCCTGCCTGATTGACGGCAAATCGATTCTGAAGTACCTTGCCTTTCGCTGGAAAGGTTTCGTCATTTCCGCCAGAAAATTTTTAGGTTTTATTGGAGATTTAGGTGTTCATACCGATTTTTTTTTTCTTTTTGGTTTTTACTATTTAATTGTTCTTCCAGAATTCGGAACTGAGATTTGAAATGTGTGAAGAAATCAGTTGGTTTCAGGCTTTGGA
This sequence comes from Cucurbita pepo subsp. pepo, assembly GCF_002806865.2. NCBI lineage: Eukaryota > Viridiplantae > Streptophyta > Magnoliopsida > Cucurbitales > Cucurbitaceae > Cucurbita > Cucurbita pepo. The sequence goes on along the minus strand of NC_036654.1, from coordinate 2,569,640 downwards.
GACATGCGTGCCTTCTGCTGGTGCTGGTAGAGCTTGTGCGATGAAAATCAAACGTGACGTACTTAAGGTAAGTACTGCAGCTTTCATTCTCGAGAAGTTTAAGCTACTTATGCGCTCGAATCAGACTCCCTTGTATACAATCTGTGTTTTCAGAAGTTAACTTGTCATGGTGTTTATGGATGATAGAATAGATATCGAATTCTTTTCGGACTGTGTAGTCTTAAATCAAATGAATAGCAGAATATTTCTAGCCAACAAGGCATGATGTTTCAACGTTCCATGAAAATTGAACTAGTTTCTTGTTCTGTCTCGTTGATGCATTAAAGATGTAATATGTTGAATTTCAATGTTCTAACTTGACTGAAAGTTTGAAATCTTCAAACTCTAAAATTGTTTTGAATTTTTATTGGATGTTTATATGTTAGAAGTTCGACATGTAATAGTTAATTTCTTGTTTGATTTTGTTGGCAGTGTACTTTTTCCTGCCAGCTTTGTAGAGAAGTCCAAGCGCATAGTGGTAGTGGTACCATATCTAACACGTTATCTGGACAATAATTGTTGCTAGATTGAGAAATAGTGGAATTCCAGTATATTATTTTGAAACAACGTGATTATGGCAACAAATATGCAAAAAATGATAGGCACGAGTGAGGAAGATGATGATGAAGATGTGGAGATGGATGTAAAAGAGGAGGATGGTGAAGAAGACGATGGGGAGAGGCGGATTCGTACTTCGTTAATAGTTGGGGATGATGGAGGAATGGTGTCGAGTGGTAGCAACAACAACCAGTTTGAACAGCACCATGTGCAAGAACAATTGGGCACCCCTGGGGGTGGCCGTAGGTGTCGACCGCTGGAAGAGAAAGAGAGAACGAAACTGAGAGAGCGGCATCGAAGGGCAATCACTGCCAGGATCTTGGCAGGTCTTCGGCGGCATGGTAATTATAATCTTAGAGTTAGGGCAGATATCAATGATGTGATTGCAGCTCTGGCTACAGAAGCTGGTTGGGTAGTTCTTCCAGATGGAACCACGTTTCCTTCAAGATCTCAGGTAGTTGTTACTCGAGGTAGCCATTCCTCTATAAGTGAAAATTTCACTCATGAAATAAGCATCATCCAGCTTAATTGTGAAACTTGTGCATCAACATTCCTTGTATATTACCTCTAACAGATATCAGGAAATACCCAAATGGGAACATTTTTCTTCAACTTTTACAGGTCCCTAAACCTGCTAATGGAGGTTCTGCTGCAGTAGCTTCATCTTCTTCCCATATGGCCTCTCGACAAACTCCACCAAGCTCCACTAGGGGAGTCGGTTGTGGCTCTAAGAGCTTGCCGGAAAACAATGCATGTCGGATGAAAGGTGTTTTTATGCCTAATTCACCACCGTATGATGCTTCCCCAAATGCTAGATGTCAAAGTTCATCCCTGGTGGGAGATGCTGGAGAACAGTCAGCTAGTCATCCTCTCATCAGTAGTTCAGTTGATGTTGTAGATGGAATGCAGGTAGTCAAATTGGTTGTTTCTGTGTCCATATGCGGGTTTGTTCTTGTCGTTCTTGCTCGTGCTTTGACACTGATTAATCACATAGATATTTCTCATTCCTCACTATGAATGCACTGTGGTAGAGGCACGACGGTGGTGGATGATGCATAATAAACACCGGACTTATTCCACGCTTGATTTTAATCGCCTTATCTAAGGATTTCAAGTATAAAAAAACACGTAGCATATTATTCTACTTAAAGCATAGAAAGTGATAATTAGTACTTTGAACTCCTTATTTCAAGTGCTTTCTGTACCAATATATTGAAAATTAAATAATGTATTGTTCATTGTAGATTGTTGAAATGACACCAAAATTACCCGAACGTGACTTTGCTGGGAGTGCTTACATTCCAGTTTATGTGATGCTACCGGTAGGTGCCCTTCAAAGTTCTGTTCCCCATGAGTTACTCTACGATTCGGCCTTCTGTTGGAAAGCATCTTTTGGTGTTGACAAAAATGGGGTCGTTGTTGGAGATTGCTGCTGCTATGCATTATATTTTGGAGTTACTTATTTACATGTCCCTTTTTTTGGTGATAGTTGGGTGTCATTAATATGAAGTGTGAGCTAGTTGATCCAGATGGATTGCTAAAGCAGCTAAGGCTGCTGAAATCAGTAAATATCGATGGTGTCATGGTTGATTGTTGGTGGGGGATAGTTGAAGCTCATTCTCCACAGGAATATAATTGGAATGGCTACAGGAGACTTTTTCAGATGGTGCATGAATTGAAGCTCAAATTACAGGTGAAGATATTGTCTCATATCACCTTGACTCTCTTGCTTTCATTTTCATGATAGTTATGTTTGTCTCCTAATGTTAAGGTCAGGTCATAGTTCATGTGAGGAATCACGACTCCCCATAATGGTATGATATTGTCCACTTTAAGAATAAGCTCTCATGACTTTGCTTTGGGCTTCCCCTAAAGGCCTTATACCAATGGAGATGTATTCCTTACTTATAAATCCATGATTGTTCCCCAAATTAGTCAATGTGGGACTCCCTCTCAACAATGCTCAACCGTTCATTCTCATATCTTTCTTAATCTTCTCTTTATAATAATCTTTTAAGGGGAAAAAAGAAAGAAACTTTCAAATACTTGATTACGTTCTCTGTAGAGCAATTTAAAATTTTAATTTTTCAAGTCTATGATAAAATTTTATAATTCACAATACATTACAATACGCATTACATAACTTTTAAAAACTGATTTACAAACTTTTTTGGAGTCGTCTCTAGTTATGTAGCCTTAAACCAGAGAGTGTATCTTTTGCTCTTGCGTGATACTTAGCATGTAGGATGTAAGCTATTGGAGGGCGGGACATTATTTAAATAAAAACTTCCACCCACATTGAATCACCTCGGTGGACACCTGCAATTGGTAATAGTACTTGTCAGTTTCTTCTTTGGCATAGTTTGACGGCTTCATGATATTGAAAAATGTTGAAAATCTTTATGATAGCTATTCCCTCACAACAAATGAATTGGGTAAGCCATCATATCAGACTAATGAATTGGAAGGCAATTGGCAGTTGTAACTCATACTTAAATTGTTCTTGTGAAGTTGACTTCGTTTACAATAGAAGGTTGCTTTCTGGTATGGAATGTCTTCACTAGGAAAATTTATTGGCTGAATTTGTAAGTTATCTTCTCCACATAAACAGGCATTTTGCTACAAAGATGGGAAGTCTTACAAACTCTCATATTTATTTCCCCTTGTATAGATTGTTTGAATAATTTAGTTTCACTTCGACTAAGTAGATATCTTTGAACATAAAGAAATTATAAATTTCTTGGTCTTGCTTAACATCCAAGAGATGTATCGATATCTACTGACTTGGTGAACTTTTGTTTCAGCCAATTTTTAGGAGGTTGGTTAAAATTCCTACTGAACTTTTGTTAGAATTCCTGCTTGCTTTCATCTTAGACTTGAAATCTACCTGCATTATTAGACTCAACATCTTTTCAATCATCAGCATCTTATATGTAGTTTTTTGAATTATATTCTAAAAGTTTTTGTTAATTGAAAATTTTTATCTGGGTTATACAATTCAGGTTGTGCTATCATTTCATGAATGTGGAGGCAATGTTGGTGATGATGTTTGTATTCCGCTACCTCATTGGGTAGCTGAAATTGGTCGGAGTAATCCTGACATATTCTTTACTGATAGGGAGGGAAGACGCAATCCTGAATGTCTCTCATGGGGAGTCGATAAGGAGCGAGTGTTAAAAGGCCGTACAGGTCTTGAGGTAACTTTAATAAAAGATTATTATGAGGTCATGTTTTATTGTAAAGATATGAATTGAACATGAGGATACTTGAAACCAAACAACTAAGTCCGGCTTGATCCATTACCTCCCTAGCATGCTTATTTTATCATTGGTGTCTGTTGAACCAGTGCCATGTGTGTGTTCTTATTGAAACAAAAGCCTCTATTGCCAAACATCAAATCCGTTACGAATTTTCCTCGTTACATGGATCGGCGAATTTCATAATGTTAACTTTTTTTTTCATTGGTGAATACATATAGGTTTATTTTGACTACATGAGAAGCTTTCGTGTTGAATTTAATGATTTCTTCGAAGATGGTGTCATCACGACAATTGAAGTCGGTTTGGGACCATGTGGAGAGCTTAGATTTCCATCCTGTCCTGTTAAGCATGGCTGGAGATATCCCGGCATTGGTGAATTCCAGGTAATATGCTGCACTATGTAATGTTATAAGATTTTCTTGCAATCAGAACTTCAAATTTGCAATTTTGTGGATTCTTATTCTTTCTTAAATGTTAAATTTACTGTTTGGAACGATTTTTATTTTGAATTGGAAAGCTTTCTTGTAATCCACCTTCCATTATTACATTCATCAATGAAATTTGTTNAAAAAAAAAAAAAAAAAAAAAAAAAAAAAAAAAACAGAATGCTTTTTTACTCGGGGAATTGAGAATGATCCCCCTAATCTTTTTGATGTAACAAGTCGTGTCTTTCCCCTCGAACCTACTCTACGATTTGTTGCTACTAACATCTCTGCAGCCTAAACCTTTTGTTAACAAGTCTGATTTTAAAAGTTTCTTCATTTCAGTGTTATGATCAGTATTTGTTGAAATATTTGAGGAAAGCAGCAGAAGCGAGGGGACACTCCTTCTGGGCCAGAGGGCCAGATAATGCTGGTTCCTATAGCTCTCGGCCACATGAAACAGGTTTCTTTTGTGATGGTGGTGATTATGATGGCTACTACGGTCGATTCTTCCTTAATTGGTACTCCCAAGTTTTAGTAGATCACGGTGATCTAGTACTTTATCTGGCAAAGTTAGCCTTTGAAGGAACCCACATTGTTGCCAAGGTAGGTGAGCTTTGTAGGCAATAAGGTTTCTTTGAAGTATTTTTCTTACATTCTATTGTAGACTTCTGTTTAAAAGTTGAACCGGTCGAAATTTCGAGTTTTCTGTAGCTGGCTTAATACACCTACTGTATTTTAATTGCTGAGCAGCTTTCAGGTATTCACTGGTGGTACAAGACAGCAAGTCATGCGGCTGAATTGACTGCTGGGTTCTATAACCCTTGCAATCGTGATGGCTATGCTGCAATTATGGCAATGCTGAAGAAACATTCTGCTTCTTTGAACTTCACTTCTGCTGGATTTCACATGTTAGATCAGCAAGAAAACATCGCAAATACGTCGTCTGATCCCGAGGCAGTAGTCTGGCAAGTAAGAACATGATATTTGACTCAAATTTTCTAATACCGCTCGTATACCTTATTTTCTACCTATATATTACCAGGAGAAATCATACTTCAAATCTTGTTTGACACTTCCTCACTCCCTATGTTTTCTCTGCTTTCGCAAAATCGCTCTCCAACAATCCAGGTGACATATGCTGCACGGGACGTTGGTGTAGAAGTTGTAAGTGAGAACGCTCTTCCTTTCCTCGACAGGGTAGGTTATAACAAGATATTGGATAATGCCAAGCCCCTGGACGATCCAGATGGGAGATATTTGTCATCCTTTATCTATAACAAGCTCACTCCACTTCTCTTGGAAAGACATAACCTCGTGGAGTTTGAACGATTTGTCAAGAGAATGCACGGTAAAGCTCTCGTCCGCTTCTTCTCGTTGCGAAATCCTATTCTAACATGTTGATATAGACTTGATAAGAGAGAAAACATATAAATTGGAACTGTTGCTTTGCAAATGCAGGAGAATCTGTTCATGATCTCCAGGTATAGCCAGCAAGAAGATGTACAATTAATCTCTCCACAAACATTGGAAGTTGTCAACACATTGCAGATCAGGGTAATCGATGTTATTTGTTGCAATGATTTGATCGACAAAACAGCACTTGTAAATGGTGTTTTATGCATTACTAATGATAATCACCCTTTTACAATGGATGCAAGAGGCCATTTTCTTGGACATGTCAAGAATATTCTCAACATCTTATTCACTATTATAAAATAATAAATGATAACAATCCATTTTACCACAACATCATTTCTAGACTAAGGCTTTTGCTTACCAAATTAAGCAAAGCAAATCAAAGCCAAGAAAAAGGAAAAAAAAAAAACTCTATCAGTGCTATTCAAGGAACAAATGAGGCATCTACTAAATCTCTGTTTCTTTTTACAGTAAAAAAAAAAATGAAACTTTGCAGCTTCTACTTCCTCCTAAGAATTCATAATTCAGAAAGGCTTAAGATTTCTTGAACACCATTTTACCAGACTGATCCACGTCGAAAAACTGGTTTATGAATTTATCCCATCGATCCCTTCGTTTTGTCGATGATGCTACCAATGCATCTTCGATTGATTGGCTAGAATTCTCACCTTCTTCCAATTCATTGAACGTTCCATAGGAGGGTGGTAAGTTTACATCAGGGATTTCCAATGCAGCAGCTCGCTCGAGAGCTGCCTGGTATTCTTCGCCATGTCCTCGTTCTACCGAAGCCTGCCGTTGCATCCTCTGCTGCACTGGGATTTCCAAGGCTTTATCATTCTCCAACATGATCTGGGGAAAGGAAAAGACATTTAACTTTTTTCAACCCATTTCAGCTGATGCAAATTCTATTAACCTACCAAAACTTAAATGAATCATCAGAAATACTTGTGCGGTAAAAGGATGGACAAGCTGTCCAACATGTAGCTCGTTAATGTGATGTCAAATAGCCACATGCAGACGCTCGGCCATGTCAATTACTTTGGTACCAAGGACTCGAATATATTAACTAATACGTAAGTGAGTTCATGATCACAAACATATCATAAAAATGTGGTTGGGAACTTCCAGCGATTCCCCATCTAAACTAGAAAATATAATCTTGTTTTACTGATGAAGCAAGAGGCAAAAGATGACTTACATCAAGAGCCTTCTGAGACTCTCTCTCGATCCATATGATAGCATGGTCTGAAGTAGCATTGCAAGAAAGGACTAAATGCTCAAACCTCTTATCTACAGGCACTGCTGTCTTCACAACCGGAGGAAATCTTCCTATCCTGAAAATGGACAATGATATTTTAAAAGAAATCTAACAAGATCAGCCAAAAAAAAGAAAAGAAAAGAACTCTAAGCTTTCAGTGAGAGAAGGATGCACAAGGACCTACAAAAAAACAAACCTCAAAGCTAATTAGAAGAACGGACCCCAATCCAAAAGAACGAGACCAAACTGGTAGTTACGAAAAAGTTCGATTAACGGATGCCCACAAGACCTCTCGGACTTTCTAAAGATTTTACTATTCCTCTAAAGCAAAATGCCCCACAAAATAGCGGGAAAAAAAAACGAGTCTGCCACGGGACTCTTCCCCTTTATCATGAGAAGGAGGGTTCAAGAGGACCTCCTCAATCATGGAGCAACACCCACTGTTACAGTACAAAAGGGAAACGTAGAGTACAGTACAAAGGATACCAGACTTGAGGAAAGTTTGAACACACTAAGGTCTTCGGTAAGCGTCTATCGACCTTTTTCCCTTCTTTTTATTACGTCACATAACATTGTTACCACAACAGAAATACGAAAGGCGAGTCCTGCTAATTCTAACTACCCGGGCTCTTCAAAACTCGAACCATTACATTAACTCTCCTTCAGATCCCTCCTAGCATTCATAAAACAAACTGGAAATCCACCCAATCAGATTCTTTGGTTTTTTAGCTTTTCATCTCTAAACAATTTTTTACAAAGAAGTTGAATAACATTCTGAATACGATTATTAAGAAAGCGTTAATGAGCACCCAATGCATTCAATAACCTTCATCAACAGTTGGAACTAAAAGAGCAAAGAATAAATGACTTAACTGAGAGTTCCCTATCTAGTAAAAAAATGCATCATCATGTCACCAAGTGAGGAACCATTTCTAATTGAACTAACTTTGAACTACCTTAACTTAAATAAAGCCTTTCTTACCTAAAGGGTTTTCGCTCAACAATGTGATAAAGACGACCAGGTGCATAAAGGCGTCTTGGATCTTTAAGCATCTTCTCCTCCATTGTGCATGTATCCTTCAAGCACATCACGCATAATAAACATGGTAGGCTGTTCAGACAAGGATAATCGATCATTACGATGTAAAAGATCTAGCATATAACAAAAGTGCTTAATTCACTAACACGAAAGAAGTCTTCAGCAAATGCCTACGGAATCTTTTTTTTTTTTTTTTTTTTTTTTTCCTGACAATTTTACCATTCATGCTTGTTGAAACATAGATGTAAAATTTGTCCATGAATTTTTAAAAGAATTTAGAAAGAGGTGCTAACAAGATTGTAATTGTACCAGACAAGATATTTGAATACATCTTCCAAAGCTGTGGTAGTCCGAGGTAAGAAATCATCCTGGTACAACACAATCAAGCACATTGACTATAATCATTTAATGCCAAGAGTACAGCATAAATAGAGATTTATTGCTTCCAAGAGACTAAACGTGTGTTCGAAAAAATAGTCAACAAAACCACACAATCATCTTATGTCTGCATACTGCAGAAGTAAGATGCAACATCCAAAGTTCATCATCAAGCATATGAAAGCGATGCTTCTTTTGGGACGTCATTTCATAGCAAACGACACATCTTCAACCCATAGTCCAGAAATTTCAAGCATTGAGCTTTGCTTCTCTGAAAATATCATAGAAGGTAGTACCCTCCCATATGTTGTTTTTAATATTAAAGATATGATATGAATTATGTTGCTTCATATCCCCTCTTATAATTTCATACTATAAAAAAAAATGTTTCTTATAGAAAAATAAGATTGTGTTTACAAGTTCAGTAAGCATTTCCAATATTGACGCGTTTCAATCATTTTATATCAACCATACAGTACATTTTCACTGATGAAAAGCTTTGAATATGATGTGTTACACAGTACAGAGTTCTGTACAACGTATCCAAGTGGCCTTCACTGAATTCATCCGCCATGAACCTATCTAGTTTAAATTCTATACGAAGCTCGAAAAAAAAAGAAAAAAAATTGTTTAATATACCATCTCCAAGATCTTAAACCTATGAGTTATAAACATTCAGAGAAAACAAGTTTGATTGCAATCATATTTGATAACTGTACCTGGAGTACTACAGAATTGATCACGTCTGCATATCTCACTGCCAAATTTAGCGACATGCACCGAGGAGGCGCAATAGCAAAGCATCTGATCCTCTTTCTCTGAATGTTCCCCAATCTATCCTGTTTCTGCAGTGCAATTATCGTCAACAATGCCACTACTCCAGCCCCTAGGGAATGCCCAACAAATGTCAAAGTGTAACCTGGATTCTTTTCAACCAGTTCCTTTAAAACCTCACACTCTGCATCAAAGATCCATATAGCTGCCTTCAAAAGGCCATTGTGTACATACCCACCACAAAACTTCGTCTGCCCAAGTTTGTTATCTAGCAAGACTGCATAATCACTTTCTTTTGCCAAATTAAGCCCTCTAACTCCCAAGACGACATCACCGTGATCGTGATCAACGTAAATCATATATGGGGAAACACGACCAAGAGTTCCTTCATAATCCTTTCTTAGTAGTACCCAATCAGGATTAATACCATAGCCACCTGGAGGAGCCCAAAGTGGGTTCCGGAGATCATCTTCATAGACAGATAGAATTAATCGACAATAGCGAGGAATAGGTTCAAATTCCTCAGTCGTGGCCAGGCTCCAGTTTTCACTTTCATGGCCAGCATTATAGAGAAATTTCAACCACAACCAACGAGCACATGCTATACAGTAGACACCTTCAGCGACGGGAATACAACAGGCCAGTGACATAGAAAATGAGGCTAGGAACACATGAAGTTATAAGAATCAAATACATTTAAAAATGACAGTTTAAGAGAAGAGCTTAAAAAGAAAGAGGAAAAACTGTATTTGAATGCCAAAAACAGTACAATTTTTAACAAACAAAAGAAGGGTTCTTAACAGTAAGACTAGAAATGAAGAAATTCAACTGGAACTGGGTCTAAAACTTCCTGGGGTTCTTCCCAATTCTTCCCAGAACACTCGAATTTGCCAAAAGAAACTCAGATATACTAAAGAAACCTACTGGAAGAGAGCACCGAGAGTTTCTCTCGAACTCCAGAGTGATAAGCCTTACACAACCAGAAATTTTATGAATCAAACAAAGGCAGGCATCTGAAAGGGGATGATAAAGTGAAAGAACAAAACCATTAAACAATCAGCAGCCTAAAGCCTGCAAGAAAGAGAAGCACCACAACAACCCATCACAGATAATCAACTGGGAAACCCTAAATCATCACTAAAATGCTCATTCATACATAAAAAAAAAAATTTAAAAATTGAAGTTAAGATAGAGACAAGAGATGGGAGGATGATGACATCCAAGGAAGATAAATCTTCGCAAGCTGGGAAAGGTTTCAGCCGAGTTGCATTTAGATTAACAACAATAATAGAGAAGGAAATAAACAACAGATAAACAGAGAGAAAGAGAGTGGAAAACGCAAGTATACCTGCCGCAGCCAACGCCAGTCAAGCCCATGTCACAAATGGAATCAAGCATCTACCATGATAAATGCCAAGTTTCCACGAGCTTCTCATAATTAACTATTATTTTTCCTAATGGAATTTAAAATTTAGAGCGAGTATTATTGAAGCGATTGATACCGATGATGGGGACTTCTGGGACCGATCGATCGCTAGAACGAACTCGGTGGATGACAATTTGTTTGAAGGGCCATGGCATTTGTTCGTCGTCGCTTCGATCCTAGGTTCCCTTTCAAAAAGTAGGTACCTCGATTGCGGCTTCTACAGAAAAGTACAACAGATCAATGATGAATTTCGCTGTATGATTTTGTTGGGGACTCCCAAATTCAATCAAAAAGCAACAAAAATAGGGAGAAACAAATCAATTTGTCTATGAATTTGGTTTTGCCTTGTTAATTTTAACCATAAATTTGTAAATACAGACAAAATTGTTTGTATTGTTTTTTGTTTTTTTTGTGCTTTTGTTCATTCACCAAATTGAGCATGATTTTTAATATAAATGTTTTTCAAAAACATTATTGTTTTTTTTAAGCATTTTTTTAATAAAAAAATAGTTTATAATTAAAATACTATTATATTTGCTTACATTTTCTCTAAAGCATTTTTATATCCAGCTACTACAACTATCACTATGAACTAATAAATTCACATTTATATTTAAAAATATTTTCGTCCGAGGTGTCAGAGTTATGATTGGAGTTGTTCATCGATGATAGTTGTCGAGGGTGGTCGTTGGAATTGATCGCCAGCATGAATAGTTGCCAAAGTAAAGTCACTAAGGATTAATGACGATGGGCTACGATGGTCACCTGTAACACCTAAGTCCTGAGAAGAGTAATTTCTCGATTTTTCCTTTTAGGATTCGAATTTTCGAGATTTTGTTGAGAGCTTCGGAGGTCGAAGTTCAAGATGAGGTAGAAGAGAAAAATGCTTTTAAAAAATCTAAAAAATTCAAAAAAAAAAAAAGCAATAAAAAAAATTAGAAAAAAGTCGTCAATGTCACCACCGAGGGGCAAAATGGTCATTTTAACCCGTTTTTCCTAGTTTAAGGTTTGTAGGAACTCTAATGAGATCACGTTTGAAAATGAAAGAATGGGAGTTAGGGTTTGAAGTTAGAATTTCACCAAAGATCTTTCACGAGAACTGTTCAATGGACTCAGGTGAGTCGAATTGGGCTTTTGAATGACCAAAATCTTTCCAAAAACGATAAAATTTGAGAAGTAAGAGTTTCAAGTTATTGTTCTCAGTTTTTCCTCAAATCCTCGAGTTTTACTTAGATTTAGGTTCTGAATTTTTAATATGTTGTTCTTAGAGAAATTTCGCATAAATTTCATGAAGGAAATCGGAGTTTAAGTGGATCGCAAGTCAATGTTCTGATGTACATCGAGAATGGAAAGAAGACGTACAAATTCGACTAAGGATATTACAAGTTGGGCTAAGGCGTATGCATACATCATATTAATATGTTTACATGCTGGTTGGACTAAGGCGTTACAATTTATGTTTTCCAAAGTGTTATTACAAGTTGTAATTCGTATTTTTTTTAGTATAATATGTCTCTTAAAATCTTTAAATTTCAAGCTTATAATTATTGAGATAGTGTATGCATACGTCATACTGATAGGGGCTAATAAAAATAAAACACAAAAGTATGCATGCATCATGCACAAAAATAGACGACACCTTGATACCTATAAAAACTAAAATGGTTGATGAAAGAAAAGTTACTAAGTTACAATCTGAAAGGGACAGACTATGGACCGTAAGGTCAAGAGTCTCAAGGAACAGTAGACGATACTTATTGAGATGTTCAGACCAACATGTATTGGATTTGGTCGAAATGAAGAGCTCAAGTGCATCGATGCAGATAAGGAGATGTTCAATGCATGGGCTAGTGTAAGATTGCAAAACCACACTTAAATTATTATTCAAGTGCATATGCTAATATTTCATTTTTTACACATAGGGTCTTCCAGATGCAAAAGGCAAGCACGGCAAACCATTTCATTGTTATCATGATTTGAATATTATGTTGGACAAAGATCATGCCACAAGATTTGATGTAGAAACTTCTATAAAAGATGACATCAAATGACGAGTAGGTAAAAGCACTACTAGAACTACTACCATTTCGCGTTACAAAGGATGTGTAGGGAGAGGAGACGCTAGGAATGCCAACTAGTAGACATATTTGAACCTGAACGTCGTCATAATCAAGCAAAAGGAAAAAAAGTGTCATTTCACGCAGAAATAATTAACGTTGTACGAATTAAAAAAGATATGCAAACAACCCAACTTCAAAATATTGCATCCGAGTAAAAAGAAAAATTTGAAATGGACCTTGCAAGAGTAAAGGAAGGAGTGAACAAACTTGAACAACTTGTGGATTTGGACAAAGGCGACAGTACTTTTCTAAACATGCAACTTAAACGCANAAAAAAAAAAAAAAAAAAAAAAAAAAGTAAGAACACTTAGCTCTAATGATGAGGAATCACTTCGAGTGAAAGTAAATTTTAGATTATCTTTTTTATCAAATATCTCAAAACGAGAATATTTGATTGAGTTTCGAATCACTCCAAAAATAAGGTTGATCATGTCAAGCTTGAATGATTCTAAACATGTCATCTAAATTACTTCGAATTGCAAACAAACTTAGTCATTGGCTAAAGAAAAAAAAAACGCAAAGTACAAACATAACATACATGTTTTTATGTAGCTTCAGAATGAAAACCCTTAACCTTACTATATCAGGCATTCCAAGAGTGATTACTTTCGTACTTCATGACCAAATTAGTCATTACAAATACATTACGGCCACAATTGGCCACAATTAGCAGCTACGTAAATATGCCTAAAATACATTAAACAAATATCACAACTCTAAATGATCATCCACCCATAATTTGTAACTACCCAGGAATAAATTGAGCTTGATTCTTCTTTAACAAATCATAAATTGCAACATCTCGTAATAATTTGAGTAACATTTTCTTCACATATTCCTTGAAGTTTATCTTACATGATTGATGCATTGGTTTATAGTAGATATTTTATCCGTGGATATCCACCAGACGAACAATTTCTTGTGGGTATGAATTTCACCACCGCTATTAAATATATTTTGAATTAAAGAATAATATGAATTAAGTATAATTATTGGTTGAATTATTAAGTGTTTATTAATTATAGATTTTTTTGTCAAAGAATTTAAACTCTGCACTATATTATAATAAGGATACCAACGGTCACAGTCAACTGTTCTTATTTTTGTCAAAAAGTTTAAAAAAAAAAAAAAAAAAAAAAGGGGGAAATATTAGAGAAATCTGTTAAAATAAATAAGAGCGGAGTTGTATGAAAAGGGAGTTGAAAGGAGGGGCGATTCTCGCTTCTCCGAATGGCGACGCGAATCATGGCTCTCAGTTCCTTCTCCTCCCTCTGGTGAGTTTCTTTCCCCTCCCGAACTTTCCGATGAATCTCACTTGCAAAAACGCGTAATCTGTAAGAAGAATCATGTTTTATGATTTGTCGATATGGATACAATTTTGCTTTGAACTTGCTCTGTTTCTCGATTCCTTTAGTATCCTTTGGTTCTCGTTTCTTGATTTAAGTATTTTGATTCGGTGCGATCTGTTTTTGTTCTTCATTGTATTTAATTTTCATCTCGCTGCTTGTTCGGTGGAAAGTGATGTTGGAATTTTCTTCGAGAATTGTTTCTGTGAAAACGGTGAAACGAATTCCAGGTCGTTACATTTTTTGTTTACTTGAAATTCCCCGGTTTTTACTACTCTGTTGAGTTTGAATTTCTCTAAATGTCCTGGAGACATTACAAATGGAGCAGAATTTGGCTTGATTTAACTTTTAGGCTCTGCTAGGGAATTTTCATGTAAACTCAAGTTGTGTTGCTGATTGTTCTTACTTGATGTTGAAGGAATGCAACTCCAAAATTTACTCCACCTATATCCCTTAATTTTCCTCAGTATTCATCAATTCACCATCACCATTACCATCACAACGACGAACTTGGGCTCTATGATTGCTCAAGATCTAGGGTTTTGAGTTCACTGAAATGGACGGTTAAATCAGAGAGATGTAGGAGAGGGCATTTCGCCAAATGTGTTAGTGCGATTCAAGACACTGATTGTGATGCTGATGATGAGGTTTACATGAGGAGGTCTTTGGAGATTGCAAGGAAGGCTGTTGGCCACACAAGCCCAAATCCCATGGTGGGATGTGTAATTGTTAAAAATGGGAAGATTGTTGGCGAAGGCTTTCATCCTAAAGCAGGTCAACCTCATGCTGAGGTAAATCTCTAATTCCATTCCATTTTCTCGCCACAACTTTACTCTTTTCAGAGTTTATGCGTTTTGGCTTTACAGAGGTGAAAACTTGTAGTTATTTATAACCTATAGAATCTTTTTTTGTGCTTTTATTCTTGGTTTCATGCTTTTTCTAGAATGTATGACAACTTTTTTTAAAAGATAATTTTAGAGATTGAAAAAGATAGAAAAAAAGGAAAAGTGAGAAAGATGAAAAGAAGGGTTGTCGAGAAAGAGCTAGATAAGCAAGAGATAGGTGGATAAAAATTAAGAACTACACAAAAGGCCCTTTAGGTGGTTGGATATGATTTTGTTACTAACTTTTAAGAAGTTCGTATTCTATCCCAAATTTTCAACTTGTTCGAAAAGAACCCCTTTGTGTTAGCACATTTGTTTAATGTTTAATGGAAATTAGAATATTGATGGTAAATTGAAACTTCTCAAATGTTTGGAGCAAAATTGAAACCAACTATAAACGTTGGAGACATTTTGTAATTTTGTTTGTTTTGTATGAAACTATGAAACTAAGATCATGTTGCCATGTTTCGTTGTTATAGTCATAATAAAAATTGTCAATAGAAAGTATTCTTTACAAGATAAAAATTGAGGTTAAATATCATGGACAAAATTGAACTTGGCTACACAGATTAGGAGATGATTTAGAAAACAAATTGAGTCAAAAAAGTTAGGAGACAAAAAGACAAATTTTAGAATTTAAAAAAGAGAAATAAGAGTGAGACTTTGAAAAAGAAGACTTATTCTTAGATTTTCTTTATTCTAAAAATATGCTTATATTTTATAAAGATTACTGCAACAGGTTATCAAACAAGATCTTACCCATCTGTTTTGTGATTTAAAAGTGCCACTGATTTTTTGAAGCAAGAAATGAAATGATTAGGTATTTGCTCTGCGAGAAGCTGGGGATTTGGCAGAAAATGCGACAGCATATGTTAGTTTAGAGCCATGCAATCACCATGGAAGAACTCCGCCGTGCACGGAGGCTCTAATAAAAGCCAAAGTGAAAAGGGTGGTGATTGGTATGGTGGATCCAAATCCTATTGTTGCTTCCAAAGGTGTCCAACGACTCAGAGATGCAGGAATTGATGTGACTGTGAGGATGGAAGAAGATTCTTGCAAGATGCTTAATGAAGCTTATATTCATCAAATCTTGACTGGGAAGCCTCTTCTTACTTTGAGGTAAATTCCATTTTTGGAAAAATTGCATTTGTCAAAGTTTCTCATCTATGAATCCCTAATACTTGGGTTAATATCCCTAAGTCATTCACTTATGCCAAACACTTTTGATAGTCTAATACATAGAACTTCTTTTTATTACATAAATGGATAGATTTACTGAGATTTAAGTTCCTTTATTGTATAAAAATGATACGTATTTGTAAACAATGCATGCTTTATAATAAGCATGTAAACTAACGTGTCACAATGTTGGGTCATATCGTATCTATGTCTCATCTCATGTGTTTTTTTTTAAACTGCTGACTTATGGCGACGCCTGATTGACCACAGGTACTCCCTCTCTGTAAATGGCTGCTTTATAGATCAGGTTGGGGAAGGAGCTGCAGACGCTGGTGGCTACTATTCACAACTACTGCAAGAATATAATGCTGTTCTAATTTCTCCTACCTCATCATCTGGGGAATTTGAAATTCCTGCATCCAAAGAACTTGGAGCCAAGCAGCCCCTTTGGATCATTCTACCGAGTCCTGATGGTTCGATCAACATTCCTCGCATCACAGATGCAACTACGGAAGTAGTAATCTTAACCGACAAAGAAGCGACTGTGGCCGAGAAGGGGATTGAAACGGTAGTTGTGGATCAGTTAAGTTTGGGGAACATTCTAGATTACTGCAAGAACCAAGGACTAAACAGTGTGTTGTGGGACGTGAGAGGAGAGTTGGGAGTTCATGAAGAACTTCTAAAGGAGGGTATTGAGCAGAAATTGTTGCAGAAGTATGTTGTGGAAATGTTGCCACAATGGAAGGAGAGCCGAAGTGGGAGGTGGGAAGCTTGGTTCAAGAGTATGGGTGAAAGTCTGAAGTTGAAGAGTTTGCAGCCCAGGATTTGTGGGGAGAGTGTTATTTTGGAAGGGAATTTCTAACAAATATTGGCCATTGAAGTTCAATAAAGGTGAGGGTATTGAACTTTTTATGTTCTCCACAACACAGCACAGCACAGCACTGCACTCCTTTGGTGTTTAATCAAGACAATGAAGGTGGTGCATTTCCCATTCTTCTTAATTAATCTTAATCATTGATTATAGAGCAAATTTTGGGGAGATTATTCCCTGATTTAGTTGCATAAATCCACTTCTCTGATAATTATAATAGGTGACCAATTTTAAATTTTATTGAAACTATATGGATTAAATGAGGATGGAATTCAAAAGAAAATAATTTTTTAGTCGTAATTATATTTGGTGATTTCACAAGCATTTTAGAAAGTGGGAAATGATTGGATTTCTAATTTGTTTGTAGTGTAAAAATATTCATGGACCATATCTAATCCAATACCAGATTTCTGTACTGAACTTTCAATCTGACAAGGGAGAATGTAGAGAGGGCGACAAAGCAGAGACTTAAGAGGACTTCCCCATCCCATTTTGTCATTTCATTTTCTATATTAAAATTATCCAATTTCGTGCAGATCTAGACATGGGTTCTTTGTACACAATTCAGAAGTTGAGTTCCCGACAGCAATTATTTCTTATTTAATTTGTTTACAAAAATTAAATTATTTCCACTTTTTAACTTGGCCAAAGGAAGGAAACATTTCGACTAAAGTAGACAATATCGACTAGAAATAATATTAGAGCCAGATACTAAGCGGATTGTGAGATCCCACATCTGTTGAAAAAGAGAACAAAACATTCCTTAAAGAGTGTGGAACTCTCTTCCCGAGCTAAAGCAGACAATATTTGCTATGGGTGGACTTGATGAAAACCTCTCTTTAATACACGTATTTTAAAATTGTAAGACTGACGATAATACGTAGCATACTACAATATTTGCTAGCGGTAGGTACTACGTACTCTTCTCGGGGAATTCTTGCTCCCCTCAAGAAAAATGGACATCTATGAAGAAAGAGAGTCAAATTTGAGAGATAAAAAAATGGGTGTTTATTTATTACCGTTTCTTTTTTAATTACAATATTTATTTCTAAATCTTTAAAATGAGTATAATAAATTCATATTTAGTGTTTAAGAGTTCTTAGCCTCCTACCATTTGATTGCATTTAAATTTTAAAATTTTAAAATTAGACATTTTAACTCTTAGGAGTGATTTTGTTTTGACTTTATTATTATTATTTTTCAACTAGACATCCATTCTTATATAAAAGTGTTAAATGATAGTTAGTCCTAAATTATATATATATATATAATATTTTATTTTTTTATTAAAGATAAATATCTAGATAATTGTTCCTACCGCGAGAGGTAAGATATTCTATTGATTGCTTTTTCAATTTTCTTTGTAATTTATTGGATGATTAAGATATTCTATTGATTGTTTTTCCAATTTTCTTTGTAATTTATTGGATGATTATAAAGAGAGAATTTCACCATTATTTAGTGGAGAGAAAATTCACTGTTATTTAGTGGGTTGGTTTTAGCAAATATTGTTATGGTATCAGAGCTGCGTTGGTTTAGCAATTCCAATCCTTTATTTTCAATAGCTTCTGAATTCTCTACTATCTTCTTCTCCACCACTGCTGGATTTGACGTCATAGGGGCAATCTTTAGGCTGTTGCAGGCGGAGCCGATTGAGTACTCTTCGACTCCACCTTCTTGACCTCCAAATTACCCTTCGCCATACTCTGTACATACAACCTCACATTTTCCAGCACAATCGGTTTTTCCTTAGCCAACATAGCCTCTTTCATTTTCTTCCTAATCTTCCCTTCATCCTTCGTAGAAACCCTAACCTCAGGATCCTCATCAGCGCTCTCATCGAAAACATACAGAATCTTGAGAAGCCTATTGACCTTCTGCAGAGATTTACCCTCGAAATCCGGATGCCGCACTGGCCTCTTCACCAACCAAGTCACCACTAGCCTCGTCGCCAAAATCAGCTCCTTCGCCCACTGTGGAGACTCTTCCGGCTTCAATACTGTCGTCGTCCCTTGCTTTTGGGGTGGCTCCCTCTCTGTCCATTAGAACTTCACCACCTACTATAACGTTGACTACTTCTCCACGGGCTCCGCCTACTGCTCCTTCGGAGTCGTCAGCATAAACTTCAGTTGCAAAATATGCTCGAGATATTCTTATTCGTGCTCATTTTCTCGATAGCAAACCAGTCCAAAAGGCGTAGACCCCACTTCGTCTCCGCCCCTCTCTTTCTTTCTTCTTCTAAAGTACACTCCAAAGTCCGCATTCTCAGTTTCTGCCCTCTTCTTCCTCTCTTCTTCATAGCCACCATCAAGTCATTATCTTAATTCTGAAACCTCTACCTTGAGTCTCTATAGTACACACCTTCCTTTTTCTTTTTTTTTTATACGCCGCTTGACCAAGGCCCTTCAAATTACCCTCTCTCTATTCTCCTTCTTTCTCTCGACTTGGATGGAGTATGTAGACGTTCAAATATGAAGATATTATCAATCGATGGTTTCAATTTGGAGTAAGAGCTGCAACAGACTAATGTCGAAGCTCGTTGGAAATTTTCAATAAGGGTGAGGATTTTGTTTGAAATGGTTTTCTTCCATTAGTAATAGATTGTTAAAAAGTTGAAGGATTATCGTCATCCAAGGTGAGTCATCAAAAAAAAAAACATCATTAGAAAGGAAAAAAATACAGCAGGGAGCATGTGAGTGAAAATAAAACATGTTATAAAAGGAAATGTGTTGGTATGTAGGGATAATTTTCACTCTTAGAAGCAAGACAAGTAGACAACATAGTCATGTATAAAAAAGACAGGAGAATGTCGGAGCCAATGTAAATGAAATACGTATTCCAAATCCAAGTTTGGATTTTGGATATGAAGGGTTACATTAAATTTATGAACATTTTAATTATTAGAAAATATGAANAAAAAAAAAAAAAAAAAAAAAAAAAAAAAAAAAAAAAAAAAAAAAAAAAAAAAAAACCTAATTTGAAGTATGAGCAAAGTGTTGCTCAAATGTTTGAAACCTTATCTATAATTAGTTAATGTGTCCACTCATGTGGTTGAAATATAGGCCCAATATTCCGCCCTATAACTTTCATCATTTAAAAAACAATATTAATTTTTTTTTTTCTAAATACAATAATTATGAAAATATCATCATATTAGCTAATATATATATATATATATGAATAGACAGCTTCAAATTAAAATTAATTAAACTAATTTTAATATTTTCTTAAAAATTGATGATGTAAAGAAAAATGTCAATAAATATGTATATATATATATATATATATTTTTAAATAGACAATAAATAAATAAATAAATAAAATAGGGTCAAAATGATCAACATTTGTAGGCGTAATTTAAAGACTTTGATGTTTAAAAGGACAAATGTTGCAATAAATGAGGAATTTGAATTATTGATTTTTGCTTTGTAATTTAATGCGACAGTTGNATATATATATATATATATATATATATATATATATATATATTTAATTTTAGTATTGTTTTCAATTTTTCATTATCATTTAACAAACATCAAGTACATTATATAAATAACCACTTACCAACTAAAGGAACAAGATTAAGTATTATTGTAAAATTTCTATTCAATAATTTGCATTACAAAAAACGGTTTTTTTTAATTATTTATTACAATGGGATAAACGAAATCGATTACAAACAGCTAAAAGAGATCAATATTTGTTAGATATAAGTCCCAAGAGCATGATTGCATGTGTTTGCATTTACATGGCTACCTATGGTGGGGTCACTTGCTGAGTATTCTTTGAATTATTAAAGTCGTGTGCCACATCATTTTTCAAGTAAACGTAAGGCGCACATGAATGGAGGACGACGGCATCGTGAGCAGAGATTGTGGCACGTGCATAGGGTAGACTCATATTTAAATTTTTAGTCTTCGGTTAGAATATGTTGTTTTGCATTTGATTGTTTTAAATTATTTTGTATTTGTTTTTATTTTCTCTAAATTTCAGTATTTTGTATTTAAACACATAAAACTATGACTGTGTTTTCAGAGATGATTATGTTTTAAATGTTTTCGACATTTATATTATAGATGATGTTTTCTTTTAAGAGTTATATGATCCATGTATCTTATGGTATTATATTCACGTTATATACCCTATGAGACACTTGATGAGTCATGAAAAGTATGGGAGTATGGTGTGCCTCGTAACCATGTTCCATGATTCAAAAATGTAGGACCATGTTAAGAACAACGACAAAAAATTTGCAGAGTCATGAACTACTCACGATACAAAGAAATCTACTCACTAATTGTCTCAAGAAATCGTTTCTGTTGTGCTGGATTTGACAAAGTTGCAACCATAAAATATACTAAGAATTCTAAGAGATCAGACAACTTATACCAACCTCACTATGATACCTACACCATACTTAAATCTCCAAATATAAATTTAGATTCTATACTTTTAAGTGATAAATCTTAAGTGTAAAGATCTCATCATTTTCTCCACAACTCGTACTTCTCTCCTACCGTGTCTCTCCATTTCTTGAATAATAGAGTTTATACGATAGAACTAATCACAAATTGATTCTAAACTCTTCTGGTTATAGAGCCTCAAATATGTTCAAACGATTTTCTTCCCTCTATATCCACGCCCTTAAATGCTTTCTTCAATACCTCTCAAGCTTCTTGAGAAGACTTTACAAAGACGATCCACTCAAACGTGACGTCGTCTATCCTCTATTCATAAGTAAGTTTGCGTGTGGTTCGGTTCTAATATATATATATATATATATATATATTAAAATAATAAAAGTTAGAGGTGGAGAATGAGTTAGGTTAGAGAGGGCATCTTCCGTCCCTACCTCGAAAGAGAAGATGTCGGGTCCCTACCCTCATTTAAATTCATACTTTCTTGTCTCAATCGAGTTTGCCCCACAAATAAATTCACACTCTATTCTAAATTAATTATGGATCTTTCAAAAGTACCAAACTCTTTAATTTTTTAACAATTATTTTTTATTCACAAAAAAGGTAAATTTTACATCATAGTAATTTTTTTTTTATTTTAAAAAATGTTGATCTAACATAATTCAAAGATAAATATAAATTAAAAGTTTGATTAAAAAAAAAAAAAAAGGTGATTGAAAGTTTGAATAAGTGGAAACACCTTTTTTGTTTGTGATCAAAGGACTAATAATAGTAATAGTAATAGTAAAATAGTTAACTTTTGGTTATTTCTTCAATGTGTTAATAATGTCTTTGAACAATTAATTTTTTCAAAATCATACCTTTCTTTTTGTTTTAACACTATCATTTTGTCATTAACGTCCTTCTTAATCACTCCCAAACTACGACCATATTGTTCCCATTATCATATTTTTTTTCCAATCTATTTTTTAATCCTCTCTTTGTAATCGTTCGTGTTTATTTTCTGCTCAATGTTCACTCTTTTGTTAAAGGCTAAGTTTTTGTGTTTAATTTATTGTCATAATAATATACCTGATTGTAACAGTTCAAGCATACCTATATCTAAATAGAACAACGTTTGGGATGAAAAATTTAATGGAGTGCAAAGATAGATATTACGTGCTTGGTCTTCTTTTAAGATTAAATAATTCTCTAAAATTCAAAGGACAAAATAGTAATTTCACTTAAAAGATATTTTTAAAGTTATTTTTTTTATATAGTGTCTGACCATCTAGAGACTTTAGGTCTTATTCAACTTTTTGGATTTGCATATGGAAATTCAAATTGTATGGCTGACCTTTCTCTTCATCTTATAACATCTTTTTCTTTTTATTGCCTAAAAATATTAAAATAAAAATAAATAAAATTGGACGTATCGGTAACACAAATAGAACGGTTAGTATCATGTTTAATGATGAATGTTTTTTCTAATTTTTTTTTTATAAAAGTCAACTTTAAAAAGTTTATAGATTTTATAGGTATTTTTATTAATTTAGTAACTAAGGAGTTTATAAAATCTAAAATATTTTTAGTAAAATTGTGTAACAAATATATATTTTGATATGATAAAAATTTATGTATTTATTTAAGAAATAAAATAATGTGTTTTACAAAAACAGAATATGAAAACATAATAAATAAAATAAAAGAAAGGTGTGTGTTGAGAAAGGGAAGAGCAAGTAAATTAATTAAAAAGAAAAGCGGAGGTCAACGCTTTGACTTAATTTATTTAATGAATCTCTGTTGCTTTCCAAAAGCTTAAATATGTTGTGGATCCGCTCCTTTTTGGACAATTATTTATTATTCATAATACAACCAATCTCCTACTTTTTAATTAAATATTCATACCAAAATAAAACTAAACTATTTTTTTAATTAAAAATTCTTCAATCTCAAATTTTCTAATTAATCCTCCCAATTCTAAAAATATTATAATTTTCTCCCTTAAATTATAATCATCGACCCAATTCCTAAATTTTAGATTAGGTTATTTAAAAAATACGATGATCTGAGAGATTGAATTAATCCAACCCAATTTCGTAAATTTTGGGTTAGGTTATGAAAATTTTGTATATTGAATCAACACGAAATTTATGGTTAATTTTAAAATATATATTTTTATATTATTTTAATTATTAGAAGGTAATTTTTTAAAATATATATTAAAATTAAGTTTGTATTAAATATTTGAAAGAGCGGGTGTGAGACGGGTGATGTAAGAAGGGGTGTGTGGTGAGTGCAACAGGGGGTGAGAATATCAGTGCTGATGTTAGATATTTGTTATTTTGAAATTGAATATTGTGAGTTTTAAATTCATAAAAAGCTGTCATATACGAACAAACTAAGTTTCTCACGGTGGCTGGGCCCCACCCTCCACCGCACACTATCTCTCACGCGCTTCGATGCCGCGTGTCTTCAGACACTGATGGGGCTCTCTTCCATACTCCCATTATAAAAATCTCATTTCCTTTTTTCCGATTTTTTTTCTTTCTCCCTTTCTAAAGTATATATTTTCTTTTTTAAAAAAAAAAAAAATTATTATTTTTCATGTTTTAATTCCATATATTTTAATTTTTTTTCTTTTCTAATTTCTATTTAATGGTTGTTTTAAAAAAAATATTATTATTTTTATCCGTGAAATTAATAAGGATCAAGATATAATATTTTATGAGAGTCGAAAAAATTAAGTTAGAAAAATAATTTTTAATTGCTCTTTTTTTTTTTTTTTTTAAATGCCTATATCACACGAGTAGAAATTGTGGCACGTGCATAGGGTAGATACATATTTAAATTTCTAGTCTTAAAATTAAAATAGATTCTCTTGCCTTTCATCATTTTAAATTATTTTGTATTTGTTATTTTTGAATTCCAGTATTTCATCTGAAATACGTAAAACCATAACTGTGTTTCTAGAGATAGAAGATGGTTAAATGTTTTCGACATTTATAATATAAATGATATTTTCTTTTAAGAGTTATATTCTGCATTTTAGCAAAGCATGAGACATTAGTAGCGCTGAGTAAGTAGAAATTTAGAGTCATTACACCCTAATAGCTCAAATCCTTGGTGTTTGGTGTAACTGATCGAAGAACCAAGTCTTGCTCTTTAAAATGTTGCATTCACACCCTTAAATGTTTTTCATTCCAAGCTTACAAAGTTTACAGAGATCGAGGCAAGGAATGGTTGGAGTGAGACTATGATCATGTCTCACTTATAAAAGCTAAAATTGTACGTTTAGACGAAAACTTTCTATTCCAAAACTTGTAAGGATCAAAGCTATGAGCGATTAAGGTTGAGACCATGATCATGCCTTACCCATAAGACGTAAGATCTTATGCTTAAATAAATAAATAAATAAAATCATTCCAAAGCTTGTCGAGATCGGGACTAGAAATAACTAAGGTGGAGGTTAGGGTCATGTCGTATCCATATAAGTTAAAATCGAATGCTTAGACAAAGACTTTTCGTTGAGAGAATAAATAAGAAACTAAATAAAAAAAAGCATTGAGATGTAGAATCAATCGAAGACTCCACAAGGTCTCAGATGAAGAAGAGAATTGGGTCTGACCTAATTCCTTGTCTCGACCTATCTTTATATCATAGATGCATGCTTCTTGCATGTCCTGACCCCATAGATTCTCGATTGAGCTAATTTTCCAATTTAATGTTCAAATCGAAGAAGTAAACTAAAAACATCGATAGAAATTTCATATAAACACATTTTGAGCTAAAAAAGAGGAGAAAATAATGAAGAAACTAAGACGAATTTAAGCAATAAAGTGAATTTGAGTCAAGAAGTAACCTACGATCCCATTAGGTCTCGAGGAAGAGAGGAATTAGGCCAAACCTAATTCCCACCTTGGCCCCGACACGAGGTCCAGGTCAAGGCTACTTCTTCAACTTAAGGGACATTCATCTCATGTGCCCCGGCTCATGATCCCCTCGATAACTATATTATGATCATCAAGTTAAAAGTAACAAAGAAATACCATTAGATGGTCAAATTAACTTCAAGAAATTCGTAATAATCTTTTTAAAGGAGATTCTTAAACTTATGGAAACTTAGAGTCATACCAACGGAGTTTGACTTTCGATCCTAAGGATGGTCCCAGGCCTACTTTGAAGAACTTAAGCCTAAAGAAGCCTACAACTTTGTCCAAACGTGAGATATTGTAATGTCCCACACTGGTTGGGGAGGAGAACAAAACACTGTTTA
Source organism: Cucurbita pepo subsp. pepo (assembly GCF_002806865.2). Classification (NCBI taxonomy): domain Eukaryota; kingdom Viridiplantae; phylum Streptophyta; class Magnoliopsida; order Cucurbitales; family Cucurbitaceae; genus Cucurbita; species Cucurbita pepo. Next base: position 2,543,994 of record NC_036654.1, on the reverse strand, counting down.
TAAGGGTGATGAAACATTCCTCTAGCAGACGCGTTTTAAAGCTTTGAGGGGAAACCCAAAAAGAAAAGCCCAAAGAGAACAATATCTGCTAGCGATGGATCTAGGTCGTTACAGATATTACTAACAATCTAGAAACACCTTGGAGCAATTAAATCTAAGAAGGCTCAAAAGCCATTTTATAGGATATCTAAGGCCTATCAATTTCATTCCCGACAGATAATCCAAAATCCTCTTGGAGCATTAAATCTTAAGGAACCTCACAACTTTACTCGAATGCGAGTTACAATGAGTCATTGTAAGTTAAATTTTAAATCTTTTCCAAAATACTTAAGCCTCAAGCGAATCAACCTAATAGGAACAATGGACGACAAGTTCAAACTTAAAAAACTAATACTCCTAAATTGGGTTCCTAAATTGACCAAACAGTGAATATCAGTGACCGGAGGTTAGTGTTAGGAGTAAATTTTGATAAAAATGGTATACTCAAGATATTAGAAAAAAAAACAAACAAGAAACTAGGTCGTAAGAAAAGCTCCAATGTGGAAAAAATAAAAGAAAACACAGAAGACCCGAACCCCTAAACAAAGGAAAGAACAGAGAATTGAGCTGAAGCCCATATAACCCTTCCTCGACCTCAAGAGGGGTCGAGGCTGAGACTAAGATTGGCTTCTACGTTGAATCTAAGTTTAGTTCACTTTTAATTTAATTCGTAAAGGAAATAAGAAAAACCCTAAACGATATCCGAAGTTTATTTCTCTTTAATTTAATTTATTATTTTTTTATTTTTTTATAAATGAACTAAAATTTGTTGACTAAATTAACAATAAGGTGAAAATAATTAAATTTAAAAATTCAGAAAGAAAATTTGAGAAAGTGAGTCTGTTGTTTGCTCATGCGAATCTCATAATTAGCAATTCAAATACATCCCACTCGCGAGCCCACTAGCGCGTGTCTCTCAACGGCAAGAATTATTTAACAAAATTATTATTAACAAAAAAAAAAGAAAAAAGAAAAAAAAAAAAAGAGTGTTATCCAAAAACAAAAGGCGCTTTCTCTACTCTGTTTAAGAGATTTTGTTTGCTTTCCTCAAATCNAAAAAAAAAAAAAAAAAAAAGAAAAAAAAAAAAAGAGTGTTATCCAAAAACAAAAGGCGCTTTCTCTACTCTGTTTAAGAGATTTTGTTTGCTTTCCTCAAATCTCTCTTTTCATTTTATCTCTTCAAACTCAGTCCTCTTCCTAAACCAAACCAAACCAAACCCAAACCCTGTATCTGGTAAAATTAACACACAGAAGAGAGAGAGAAAGAAGAGAGAGAGAAAGAAGAGAGAGAGAAAGAAGAGAGAGAAGGAGGTTGTTCTTGCCCTAGAAATTTGTATTCTGATAAGGACTTTTGCTCTGTGATTCCGTATTGAATTATTACCTTCTGGGTTCTCTTACTAATTGCTCTTCTTCAATGGGCATCCACCAAAAACCCCTCTTCTGCATTTCCCCTTCTCCTTCCTTTTGAATTTCATTTCATTTCCTTTTTCCCCTGTTCTCTTGTTTCTTGCCTTTCATTTGGCTCCATGTGTTTGATTTCCCCTTCTCCTTCATCTTCTTGTTTTGCATGTTCTTGATTCAGTAATGGAAACTGGAAACTGGATTCTCTTCTTTTCTTCTCTATCCTCTTTTTACTCTTTTTCTGGGATTTGAGCGTTTTTTGTTTCTGGGTTTTTCACTTTCACCCTTTTCCCCTTTTCCTCTCACGATTTCAAGTTTGTTCCTGAAAAGATGCTTGGTGTTCAAGGTTTTTGATAACGTGCTGTTGGTCGTGGACCGGTTTACTTCCCTCTCTTCTCTTATCTTGACCCTCAAGCTTTTCTTTCTCTCTCTCTCTCTCTCTCTCTCTCTCTCTCTCTCTCTCTTTTGTTATGATTATTCCCTTTCCCTTCAATTTTTTAGCCTTTTTTTCTCTGTTTCTTTTCCCTTTGGTCTTCCCAGCTTCATTTCCAAGAAATGCATGTTAGTTTCAAACATATTCTAACCTTGTAGAACCTGTCCTTCCTGTCTATTGTCGTTGTTGTTCTTAGAACCCTGAGGCTATTTTGTTGAGATTTCAAGTCTAAGCATCTGAATGGATCGAAGGGATCCAATGGCGTTATCGGGGTCGCAATCGTTCTATATTCAGAGGGGAATGAGCAATTCTGGCTCTGGAGCACAGGGCATGCGTTCCTCTACTAACCCAAATATGTCTTTTCAGACCAACGCTGGAGGCAACAATGTTGGATCAGGCATGCCAATGGACCCTAACCCTGCTATTTCACCTTATGGTGCCAATGTAGGGGCTCAATCTGGTGGAATGGTTGCGAGCGAACCGGTGAAACGGAAGCGAGGTCGGCCTCGCAAATATGGAACTGAAGGAACTGTGTCTTTGGCACTGTCCCCCTCTCCATCTGCCCCTAATCCAGCCAGTGTTGGCTCCTCGCCGAAGCGGGGTAGGGGACGGCCTCCCGGGTCGGGAAAGAAGCAACAGTTAGCTTCTCTTGGTGAGTTTTTTAATACCCTTTTGAGAACTGATGATAGATTTCTTGTAGTCAAGTAATTGCTTGGTTTCATTAGTATTCTTGGAATGTTCTTAGTTGTTCAAAACAATATTAGAAAATTATGTTTCATGAATGATTTCCTAATCTGTTGCTGCCTTTTTAAGATCACTAAACCTCTATACTTATATTATAAGGATCTATTTTAGTTCTTCAATGCTCAAATATTTTATTTTGAGGCCCCAAACTTTGAATAAAAAATGATTGTGGCAATGGACACTAACTTCAATTAATTTTTGTGCTTTTTGTAGGTGAACCACTCTCTGGTTCAGCTGGCATGGGTTTTACTCCACATGTTATAACCATTGGAGTAGGAGAAGTATGTTGTTTCCTCATCTCTCTGTTTCATTTTTTTTTTGCATAATTTTAGCCATTCATTAATCTCATGTCCAATTTATGAGTAAATTCTCCGAAAGTGTGTATTGTTTTTGTTTAAAAGCACGGTCTCATAATGTATTAAAAAGGGTCATTAGTGTACATGTGAGATCCCACATCGGTTGGAGAGGAGAATGAAGCATTGCTTATAAGGGTGTGGCAACCTCTCTCCACCAGATGCGTTTTAAAACTTTGAGGGGAAAGTCTGGAATGGAAAGCTCAATGAGGACAACATCCGCTAGCGGGCTTGGGCTGTTACAAATGATATTAGAGCCAGACACTGGGCGGTGTGCTAGCGAGGACGTTGGGCTCCTAAGGGGGGTGGATTGTGAGATCTCACATTGGTTGGAGAGGAAAACGAAGCATTGCTTATAAGGATGCGGAAACCTTTGCCTACCAGATGCATTTTAAAACTGGAGAGGAAGCCTAGAAGGGAAAGCCAGGGAAAGCCCAAAGAGGACAATATTTGCTAGCGGTGGGCTGGTATCAAAAGCTAGACACTGGGTGGTGTGCTAGCGAGGACGTTGGGCCCCCAAGGGGAGTGGATTGTGAGATCCCACGTTGGTTAGGGAGGAAAATAAAACATTGCTTATAAGGGTGTGGAAACCGAGAAAGGTGTGGAAACCGAGAAAGCTTGAGGAGGACAATATCTGCTAGCGGTGGGCTTGAGTTGTTACAACATACACTTGTTTAATTTAGTTAATGCTTTTTGATGTTGCTTGGTAGAGAATTATATCATATGAGGCTGAACAGAACTTAAATTGTTACGAAATATTACAATGAAAATGAAGAAAATTGAAGAACTCAATTACTAAAATCTTCACCATTTTGTTGAATTAGTACTTTCATCCAATGCCATTGATTTCAAAATCTGACAAGAGTTTACCATATTGAAACTGATATGTATTCAACTTTTATGCAGGATGTCGCTGCCAAAATTATGTCATTTTCACAACAGGGACCAAGAATTGTATGCATCTTGTCAGCAAATGGTGCTGTCTCCACTGTAACTCTTCGTCAGCCTTCGACTTCAGGAGGCACAGTCACGTACGAGGTTTGTTTATTTCTGTTGTTTCGATCACCTTCGGATGTGGTTAAGGTAGTTCGTTAAGAACTGTATAGTATTTGATTCTTTATGAAGGAGATATGATGTTTTACTTCATCACCTCACAGGCATGTTATAAAAAATATGCAACTATCGGTGTTCAGGCACCTCGACATATCTATAAGTTTCTTGGTATAGTATTATCCCCCACGTGTTATCCATGATTGTTTGTGTGAGATCTCACATCGATTGGAGAAGGGAACGAGTGCAGGTGAGGACGTTGGGCCCCCAAGGAGGGTGGATTGTGAGATCCCACAACGGTTGGAGAGGAGAACGAAGCATTCTTTATAAGGGTGTGGAAACCTCTCCCTAGCATACGAGTTTTAAAAACCTTGAGGGAAAGCCTGAAATGGAAAGTCTAGACAGGACAATATCTGCTAGCGGGTGGCTTGGGTTGTTACCGTTCAGGCTATAGTTTATGCACGCATTAACTAATCCGACCTAAAGAAACTTGTAAGATTTTAATGTCTTAGATAGGTGACCTTCAATACGTTACTTTGAACTTTCCGTTCTGAAATTGAAATTTAATTCTGAATTTGTTGTGTAGGGTCGTTTTGAGATAATATGTCTGTCGGGCTCGTACTCGCTTGGGGATATATCTGGTTCGAGGAACCGCACCGGTGGTCTGAGTGTCTCCCTTGCGAGCCCTGATGGTCGTGTTATCGGTGGTGGTGTAGGAGGAGCACTTATCGCAGCAACCCCGGTTCAGGTAGCTTCTTCGTTCAAACGAAAACTGTTAGATGCTATATAACCAAACTGCTGCATATTGAAACATAAATGTGTGATTAATTAGGTGATAGTAGGGAGCTTCATGTGGGGAAGTTCAAAGTCGAAGTACAAGAAAAGAGAAGCTGTCGAAGGCGTGATAGACACGGATCATCAGGCGGTAGATCACGCAGTGGCGATTGCGAACGTGCAGCAGAATCAGAATCAGAATCAGAATATGACTCCGACCTCCCCAGTTAGTATGTGGCCATCGTCGCAGTCCCTGGACATGCGCAACGCACACATGGACATCGATCTGATGCGCGGGTGAGGTCCGGGGAGTTTAGTTGTTAATTTTCAGAGAGGAATGGATAGAGTACTTGTGAAATGTGTAGGTTGTGGGATTGAGTTTTGGATTATTTACATTATTCCTTGTTTGTAGTTTATGTTTTTATGTTAACCATTGAACAACACCAATCCAAGTCTGGCTTTCTCAACCATCGATGTTTTTTATATTACAAATCTATTTGATTTTATTAACAATTAAAAAAAATATTTAATATGAGATTGAATCACGTACCATTAATTTTCATTCATTAACTATTGGTCACTTTATTATGAACTCTTATGGACGGTTAAGATAAGATAAGTTGTGTCTATGGATGTAATCATTATAAATTAGACCATTTTTTCATAAGTTATTCATAATTATGTTACGTCAAACATGTTTGTTTGTTTTATCATATGATTACATTTTTTATCTTTAAGTAAAAACTAAATTCCTATGGGTTATTGGGAGGGTAGACTCTATTCAAGTTCCAAAGTCAACACTTAAAAAGAAGTTAATCTTATACTTTTTCCATATGGAAAAGAGAAGTGAATTTAATTTTATCTTGCAAGATTATATTCGGAGCAACCCCAGAATGATAAGCCTATTAAATTGGCTATATAAGTCATTCTCATTAAGGAACAAATCTTCCAGAGTTCATAAGTGACTCATGATTGAGATAGTGGCATGTGATCCTCTTGTGGAATATTAATCTTCTTAATTAATAGATTAACAAACAGAAATTAAATATTATTTGGTATAATCTTATAGGAAAACTTGACTCATATATGTTAGATCAACTTTAGAACTTGAGACTGATGAGAGCACCCGATGAGTAATCCATTGACTAAGTGCACCCAGAACCTAAATGCGTGAAATACACTCCTAGACTTGGAATAATGAGATGTTCTGGAATCGTGATGTCTCTCTCCATTTCAATGTTAGTTGCTAAGCCTCGGTTTTAAAATTAAAAAACTGAAACTAAATTAAAGAAATTAAGCCCTTAAAACTTCNAAAAAAAAAAAAAAAAAAAAAAAAAAAAAAAAAAAAAAAAAAAAAACTAAAAAGAGGGGGAAGATAAAATAAAAGCCTCCGTTTTTTTAAAAAAGAAACTAAATTAAAGAAATAAAACCCTTAAAACCAGTTAATAACCTAAAAAATAAACTAAAAAGAGGGGGGAAAAAAGAAAGTTTAACACAATCCTGTTGCGGGAATCGAACCGAAGTCTACTGGGTATTAGCCAAAATCTCTAACCGCTGGACAACAACGAAATTCATAAAATCAATGATATTTTTTAACTAAAATTAAAGCGAAATCGTCAATAAAAAATCCCATAAATAAGAAAGGAAAAATTCCGTTGCCGGGAATCGAACCCGGGTCTCCTGGGTGAAAGCCAGATATCCTAACCGCTGGACGACAACGGACTTTGTGACATTCATGATTGTTTAAAAAATAATCAAATCGTTAATAAAAAATCCCATAAATAAGAAAGGAAAAATTCCGTTGCCGGGAATCGAACCCGGGTCTCCTGGGTGAAAGCCAGATATCCTAACCGCTGGACGACAACGGACTTTGTGACATTCATGATTGTTTAAAAAATAATCAAATCGTTAATAAAAAATCCCATAAATAAGAAAGGAAAAATTCCGTTGCCGGGAATCGAACCCGGGTCTCCTGGGTGAAAGCCAGATATCCTAACCGCTGGACGACAACGGAATTTGTGATACCAATGATTGTCTAAAATGAAAGCAAAACAAATCGTGAATAAAAAATCCCATAAATAAAGAAGGAGAATTCTTTTTCCAGGAATCGAACCCGAGTCTCCTTGGTTAAAACTAAACATAGCGGACGACAACGGTCTTTTAATATATAATTATTTCGTGACTTCTTACTTCATTTTCCAAAGCTAGGCTTGGGCGAGATATGAATAAATTCCTTGTTATATTAATAAATATATAAATTACATTAAGAAAATAACTTACTAATTTTTAATCTTTAGCAAACAAAAAGATGTTCAAATTTTTAACTTTTTTTTTTTTTAAAGAAAAAATTCTCTCCATTCTTTTTATTTCTTTTTCCTTTTATCTCTTTATATAGATACCAAATTTCATGAAATATCTTAAAAAAGAAATAAATTACACATATTCTCTAGAATTCTTTCCAAATAAATATTAGAATTCATTGAACTCCTGCAAATCCACGTGCCAACTTCTTGTTGATTGAATCCTAATATGCATTTTAAGTCAAACCATAAGTCATTATTTACCATCAAAACTCCATACAGAACGTAGCACAACCCAAATGAAGAACACAACATAATGATTATCAAGACATCATCACTGCAGCAGCTCAGATTACAACATACTATCCGTCCTAGCAGGCAGCCTGCGGAAGAAGTTCATTGGCGCCGATGGCATTCTGTTCCTGAACCTGGGATGCCTCATCACATAGAAACCGGTCACAAGGGATAGCATCTGAAAAGGCGTTACATAAAACACTAGAGCAGCAATGAAGCAGAATATTATGTATATGGTTGTTGCACGAGGATCTCGCCAGTTTAACAGCGCCTGAATTCGCTCCCCTTGAGTAGCTACGTCCCCGACCACCGACTGGATTCTGCCTGCTAAACTTCTCATCCGATCATACCTCATTCGGACTATGTCTGCGTTTTTACTCGTTGGAAACGAGTCGAATTCTTCGTCGAGCTCATCGGGGCTCACTGCCTCTGCATAAGAGATTTTTGTGTCCATGTGTGGAGGGTTCCGAGCGCGGTACCGCCAGTTCCAAATTCCTACAAGACACATGTAGAGGAAAATTGTGGGGAAGATCAGCTCTGGATAACAAACTAGCATCACAAACAGAAGATGAACAAGTCCTGTAGTAATGGGGTTTTTCCACATGCACACTTCTCCAAACCATTTTCCGATCATGAATAGTCCCGAAAAAACCGATACGATCCTGAAGAAGTTAGCCTTGCTTCTCCTCATGCTCCAAAGATGGGAGTTTACATCAGACATGTACTCAACTACCTCTTTTCCAAGGGCAGGTTCTGCTCGGCTAAGTCGAGCTGCTATTATGTTAACTGCGTGATGTCGCAGCGCTTCCTGCTGAACCACAGACAATGGCCTTATGTAATGCATTTTTGGCAATGGGGGTTTTGAGTACATAAACATCAAATTTGCTACCGATGGACATATAAATCGCAGGGCAAGGTGCAGTTCACCCATCTTCTTGACACCAGAAGGCTGAAGAACAAGTAATGGATACACATGTGTGTATATGCGACCAGTTTCAAGAGTCGAAATACGGATTCGAATCTTCCCAATTTTCATGTCTTTGTTATTGTTGGATTCACCAATGTGACCATTATCAAAAAGACACACGGTTAGGACTGTGGCAGGATCAAAAACCTCCCAATGGTACTGCTCATTGTACTTTGGACTCAAGTTGTTGATTATTGTTCGAGTTCGGACCCATTTCTGGCCATACTTTGCTACACAAAATGCATCAGTTGTACCCTTTCCGTTCCTAGTTTTCATTGGGTGAAGTCCATCAGCGCCCAGGATGCCAAGCTCCAATATCCCAATTGGTGGCTTCCAAAGTGGCTTCAATGAGGGTCTAAGGTCACTACTATATTGAGTTGACTCATCCAGCACATGATATCCACCCTCCAGGCAAATGCGAAGATGGATTCTACTATGGAACCTATCCTTTTCTTTCTTTCCCTCCCCTTCTTCCACGGCATCTGACTCAGACTTCATAAGATTGTACCATCGGCTGTGGATTGGTCGAGCATCAGCACGCTTTTCGACAGAAATCAGTGGAATAACAACCCTCCCTAGCGTTTCATCTTTGTTGGGGCCAACACGGTCTTCAACCGAAAGGATCAAATGATCATCAAAGGGTTCAGCTGCAACAAACATAAGATCTTCATTCCACAAGGCATTCATTGTTCGAGTTTGCACGGCTTTTGTTCTTAAAATTTGGCTGCCAATTTGAACCCTCACATAGGCATCAGGGAAACGTGAATTTTCTTGTAAAACCAAATCTTGAGCTTCAACAACATTGACTCGGACATACCACAATCTCGGTGATTGATAAACTTTTGAGCGAGTATGCACTGGGATAACCGAAGTGCCATCGGGAGAGAGAGCATCTGAATGCCAGGCATCTGGAAAAGCCTCGTCAGCTTGTGTGCCATACCATACAGCAAGCATTAATTCTCCCTTTTTCTTTGATCTATTCTTGTCTTCGAGACGATACCATTCTGGAGCCAATGGACTATCCGGTGGAACTCGAGTAGGAACTTCATGAAGATCAATGTACAAACGTCCAACACAATCATCTTTTAACGTATCTTTGTCTTTAAGAGAAACTTCCAGCACTGTTGATTGCACATCCATCCTTGCGAAGGCAAATACCTCATTCCATTCAGGACTTGAATTTTTCTCATAATGCTTAGTTGTTCCCTTGAAGTTCCCTAGTTTCACTTGAACATAAGGATCCAAGCCTCCCGTTAAATCCTTGGTAGGAAGATCACGGGCTTTCACAACTCGAACAAAAAGATAATGAATCTTTTCTACAAGGTCATAGGTGCTTGTAGGTCTGTCTCCAAGAGCAAAACGACCAATCATCCCACCGCCGAGGTAAGGACTCGTCTCTCTAACTGAATAATCATCATATGGAAATGATGATCCAGGGTACATGTGACCAGCATTTGCAGCCATTAGCTCAGAAGTCATACCATATTTTCCATCAATCACAGATGGCGCACTAACTGGTGATACAGTATGATGCTGGTGCTCCTGCTGAGGCTGCTTCGCATTCGGAAGGTGATGGAATGTCTGTCTCGATTCGGTTTTGTCAGTAGAAAATAGACTCGCTATAAACTTTGGAACTCTTCTTACTGTTGATTGGTGTTCAGATGTGATTGGAACAGGAGGAGGATCCTTTTCCACAGAAGAATCAACTGCAGGAAGTAAATTCGAAAGCTTAATAGAAGGATCATCAGTTACATAGACCTTAAGGCCAAGCTCTCCTTTGATTCGTGAGAAAATGCCTCGTTTCTCCAGAGGATAGTGAAAAACAGCAGCCTCGGCATAAGGGACAAACGAGGACCCAGTAAGACGAACTTTTCCTAGAAAGGAAGGCTTGGAGTTGATGCTGGCTTTCGGATTCGAAAAGATAAACGCCTCAAGAGCAAGGCTAGACAGACTTTTCGGATCCGATACGTTGAAGTAGAAGCTCTCGTTCCAAACAGGATTGAGGTCCTTCTCCTTAGTCGTGGTACAGACTCTTTGATTATTGAAGTGAAGCTCTACAAAAGCACTGACTGAGCCCTGCCCATCTTTTGGCATAAGATCATGAGCACCCACTACATCAACTCCTAGCTTGAGGTTACCCATTGAACTTCTACCAAACAACTATCCAAGAACTGATGAACTCCACACAGTTAAATGCAGAAATCACCTGGAAATGAAAGGATTATTTGCATCATTATTACATCAAACTTAGTGTTTATCAGCTAACCATTTCTTTTTCTATTCACTGAACTTCCAGAATTAGAAAATGATCGAAAGAAAGCAAACCCAGTTTGATCTAAAATGAGAATAAAGGCCTAAAAAAAGGAATAAAGCAATCGAATTAATTTAGATTCCAAAGCGAACTAAACAATCAAATGAAAAGGATATACAGAATCATGATAAAGAGAAATGAAAAATTCTACACAGCAAAAGATTGCTTCAAGCCTAAACGAATCAAGAATATAAGCATAGAAATTCCCCCTTCTTCAACCATAAATCCCTTAATTTCCTCAACACAAACCAAGCATTGTCTAAAAATTTGCACGAATTTTAAGAAACACATAGCCGACAGTATCCTTCCCCAACTCAAATCCAGATTCCACAGCCCAAATCAACGTCCGAATCATCCGATTCGCCCCAGAAACAAGAAGCATTTTCACAAAAAAAATCATCAGAATCTAGACATAGAACTAAACCAGCTTCATTTCCGAGAAACTATTCCAAGCAATTAGAGAGAAAACCACAGGATCTGCCGAAAAAAGAGAAGTTACAAAATCATTGAAGACCAAACAACGTACCTGCTCTGGTGGATTTTAATGGAGGTTTCAGAAAAGATTAATGCAAAAAATTAAAGCAAAAAAGTTAAAGAAGATGAAAATGAACTTCAACTTCACCTAGAGGAGGAAAGTTTGAGAGAGAAAGAGAAAGAGAGGTATGAAAAGGAGTTGAGTGGTCAGCAGTCGCACGCAGTTGTTTTCTTCCTGAAACACGAATATTATTTTCCTTTTTAAATTTTTTTTTTTTTTTTTTTATTTTGGAAAATAAAACAACGTGGAGATTAACCATTGGGTAAATTGCACAAAAAGTAACGCCGTTACTCTCTCTCTTCATTTTATTTCTTACCTTATAAAAATCATTTCAATTTTCTTTTTCTTTTTCTTTTTCTTTTTTCTTTTCCAATTATTTAAATTCATACTAAATGGCAGGGACATTCATCCTCTGGGACCCACCCCATTAAATTTGTAGCTTAATATATTTAAATTTAGTGTTTTTTTTTATTGTTTAATGACGTTATAAAATATCTAATAATTCCATTAATTTTTAATTTTGATATTCATATTATTTATTAACTTTTTTCCTAATTGAATAATTGATCTTAATAAATGCCAAAAGGATAATGGAATTTCCATTGTTATATATTATAGAATTATTAATTTTTTTTATTATTTTTATTATAGATGCGTTAGACAATTTTTAGAGAAAGTCAAATAGTAAGTCAAGTCAAATGTAGAGCAGAGTTGACCAAGTAGAGTAATGAAGTAAGACATCCGACCACCATGCAAGAGCCTAGATGAGTGTCATGATATGATCAAAGAGTAAGGTACATCATCTAACACATCACATAGAATGGGCATTCAAGAGAAGACGGGACACAAGCAAGATAAGGGCAATGAGTAGACAAGAGTGTCAAAAATAGGCTTGTTGAAGAGTCGAGTAAGGCCAAATGAAATATGAAAGCTTGCCAGATTTGGCGTCAATTGGACACCGGATGGATGCTTCATGACAGCGTATGTCCATTCTTCAAAAATCATGTATACACTCGCTACTTTAAAATGTCTCAAAATGTACTATAGGGGGAAGCATGATATAACCTCGTCACCACCCTTAGGCTCTGTGGTCTAAGCAAGCTACCGTATGGCACATGTGTGCGTCATAGTGAGGGCGAGCGTTGCGAAACGAGTGTCTTAGGTGACTTTCTTTGAAATGGATCTTTCAAGGACAATACCGAGCGACACAGGTGCGCCAGTATTGCGCCTTAGCCCGAGTGTCAAATGTTTGATTTTGCACCAGCTATTGGTATGATATTTGTAAATGACACGACATGGGTACGGGAGGGCCAATACCTCGATTAAACTCAGATAGATGGATGTTTGAGATGTCTCAAGATTATGAACGATATGTGGGCCCATTCTCGATGGCATGACCAAGTGAGATGTGATGGTCGATGACACCCCGTGACTTGGGATGACGTCAAGACATGAGCGTGTCAAGATCACGACGCCACCCCGTGACAAATCTCACCTAAGGTATAACGAACCACAAAACTAGATGAAAAATGAATATGAGGCTTGAGTTTCCCTCAAGACTTGTAATGAGCATGTCAAGATCACGACACCACACGTTTGAAAAAGTACTATCGCAACGATAAGCTTTTAATAATACCCTCTTGATTCTTAAGTTTTGAGTCATAATTTCTATTCAGTCCTGTATTTCAAAATATTACATTTTTACTTTTTTTGACTTAAAAGTTTAGTTTTAGGATTTATAAAGGTTATATTTTTACCCTTAAATTTTATGGTTTTACATTTTTACTAAGGATTGAAAAATAGAAAAATATTGGGACCTTATGCATTATTATGTGTTCATGCATTCGGTGATTTCCATCCGTAACGAAAGCATTATGATAAACATAAGAGTGAAAGCCGTAAAATCCTCATATATATATATATATAAAAGAATCAAATAAAATATTTTGAAACTTAAAATAAAGTGAAAAATAACTATGTATGGATTTAATAGAAACGTCTTATATAAAACTATTTCTTTTTTCAAAAAAATAAAACGTCTTTTCATAATTATCAAAATTAATTCTAATTCTAATTTCCCTTCCTCTCATTTTCCCAATAATCCTTTTCCCAAGCTTCAACTTGCTTTAGGGCATTTAATTTCTTATTCTCAAACTCCCTAAGAGCCGTTGGATCATGAGGCGGCAAATCGCACGGTTCTGCCTTGTTGGGAGACTTCTCCAGTGAATCTTCCATAAATTTCTTATGCAACCCTTCGGCGGCGCCGATCATCGTCTCAGGCCTAAGCTCCACCGCACCGGCAGGAACCAACGGCCGAAATTTGAGAAGCTTGCTGTATTCGTTGAGTAAGTGGAACATGTAATCATACACTAATTCCATCTTAACATTCTCTTGCAAGTACTTGCTTCCCTCCCCTCCTATTGCTTGTGCCTGCAATTAAATTTTGATATACCTCATTTCCATTTAGGCCGTAAATTAAAATTCTACGTTCGAATACCTGATTTGTATGATTGTTACCCCATTCGACAGCAAATTTGAGAGAAGAACATTTGGATCGATCATTAATAGGCCAAAAGTGCTGCAAAGGAAGCATTCCCCTAATGAAGAAATCAAAGAACCTTGGCTTCACGTACAACGTGATTGAGTCGCATGACATTATGTACTTCTCGCTCACTGACCACGCCCATCCTTCTATGTAAATCTTGTACCTGTGCGTGCATTGATCTTCCAAATTTGATTGCTTGTACCCTTCTTTGGACTCTTTATCCCAATCCTTCGAACAAAATCAGGGGATAAAGTAAATGAAATTGGTTATATAAAATGAAAATAGAAATAGGAAATTACCTGAGCGTATAAAAGAGTGTCCCAATTTTGGTGTTGGGTGAGATTGCATTTGAGAAGGTCTCCCCTAGAGGGGTCAACATGTGGGTTACCCTTCCAATAAGCAAAGGCCACCCTCTCCTTCCATTTGGTTCTTTTGTTCCCTTCCTTTATGTCCTCCAATACCTTTCTCCATGGCTTTATGTTTATTTCACCCCTTTAAAAATAGTTGAATATGGTCTCGAATCATTCATTTACCTTTTGTTTACTCGTGTATCAAAAAGTAGAAAATAATTACCATCCCCAAAAGGACCAATCGGGGAAAACAATGTCCAAGCTGGAGTCATCGGAGCAGTATCGGAACAACGGAGGTGGGCCCACCTTTGGATCTAGAAAGTCTTTAGATTGGACGACTGGGCGATCATCACAGTCAAACATTAGTTCAAGATCTGGCAGTTTACCAGGGTACCATCTCACAAGCTGCAAAAGCCCCCACATTGTGAACAGATCTCTGGTCTGGATTGAGCCTCTATATTTCTCCACGTACACTCGTCCGTCCATGATTACTACCCGGAAATGGGCCGTCCTCCGGGCCCCCTCCACCATTTCTCTTGTTATCCCCGTCTCTCTCCATGGCCGTAGATCTTCGTGAATCCAACGGAAGTGCTGCGGGCATGTGGCGTCCCGTGGACGGTCCGCATGTATTGCCTATGAAAATAATTAATAAATATTATATTAATTATTTATTCTGAAGACTGTTCATAGTATAACCGAACTCGTCAATTTAAATCATAAAATTTAGGTTGGTTTAAATATTTTTTAGTTGGGTTAGGTTATGAACTGAGTTGCTCGAGACACTAACCCAACCAACTAGACATAAGTTCAAAAAATTCTTCCGATCCAATCCAACCGAACGTGTATAAGCTTCATTTTTTTTCGGTTGCAAGTCATTATCTTTATATTTTAATACTAATTTCAAAAACCCAAATAATTCCATTTCTGGCGGATTTTTCAATTTAAGAAAAATACAAACCAATATAATTTTTTAATTTCTATGTCTTACCTTTTAATTGGTTGATTTTAGAAAATGTGAATTTAAAATTAAAATGATAATTATTCTACAAAATGATATGTTGATGATGGTAAGAAGACATACCAATTTAGTCGACCATTTGAGACGAACGGAGATGCCAAAGAAGAAGAAGAAGAAGAGAGATGCCACAATTTTAAAGGTAGGTTTCTTCTTAGATGAACGCCATCGCCATCTCGAGGCTTGAAGGGCAGAAGAAGAATCATAGCAAAGTATATCGGAGAGACTCTTATCGGGGCAACGCTTCATATGTTCTAGCTTCGGATTCAGCTCAAGTAAGAATTGTAGAAAGAGATGATGGGGTTTATATAGTGATTTAAAGCCAAAATCAGGTTCTAATGGCTATCAGCGGCTAAGTGTTTGGTTAAGAGTTGACTAAAATATGTATTTAATTTAGGGTTTAATTTGTAGTTTTTTTACCAAACTATTTTAATGCATTGGTAGGGTCGTAGACCTTTTCTTTTTTCTCACGCCAACTACTCACACCATTCTCCAATGCTTAAACATATTCTTTTCCTCCCGACCCGACAACAATGTGAGATTACGATGTTTGGTAGGATGGTTTGTGGGTCGAGTTTGAAATTTTTTTAAAAACCTAATTCAATTGTTCGAGTCGTAAGTTTGTCAACTCAAACAATTCTGGTTAAATAATGAACATAACCCAACTCAACTCAATCTTAAATTTGTTGAGTTGGATTGATTCAAGTTAATTTAATAAAATAAAGAATGAACCAACATGGAAGCTGGTGAGCATGTGACACACGAGTAAATGAGACGTATATAAATAAATTGAGGTCATGTATGAATGAGAGCGATTCTAATGATAGGATTATTAAGACAGACTTAAAAGAATTAAAAGTTGCTATTTTAATTCATGAATGACACAGTTTTGATTTGATCCCCTTAAGTTTCAAGAGGCCTTGTGAATGTTTGCTGAATCACCACACCTAAATGGGGGTGAGAGTTCTCTTATTTATAATCATTTTCAGGATACAGAAATATGGTAAATTACAAATAATATGGAAATAGTAATAAAAGGAAAGTATAATAAATGAATGCAATATATTTGCCTTTAATAAGAGGGCAAATATGGTAAAGGCAAATATCTAGATATTTGCCTTATAGTGAACGGTCAACTATCCTTAACACCCCCCCGCAAGCTGAGCGTCGGATTTGAACGAACGTAAAGCTTGGATCTGAAAAATTCAAAGAGAGGTCGAGAAATACTCTTTGTGAAGATGTCAGCAACTTGGAGATGAGAGGGTACATATTGTGTGTGAAGTTTGCCAGCGATAACAAGTTCTCGAAGAAAATGATAATCTAGTTCAACATGTTTGGCCCGCTTGTGAGAAACGGGATTAGAGCTCAAAAAAATAGCACTTTTGTTGTCACATAAGAGTAAGGGCTGCTGTGAAATAGGGACCTTGAGGTCATGCAAAAGATGCATAACCCAAAGAAGTTCAGCAGCGGTTGTGGCAAGAGCACGATACTCAGATTCACAGCTGGAGCGTGAGACAGTAGGTTGCTTTTTGGCACTCCAAGAAACCAGATTGTTACCAAGATAAATAGAATAGCCGGATGTAGAACGACGAGTATCGGGACAACCAGCCCAGTCAGCATCCGAATAAGCGACTAGCGTACTAGGAACAGTGGATGGACGAAAGGTAAGACCAAAGTGGAGTGTTCCTTTGACATAGCGAAGAATACGTTTGACAGCAAGAAAGTGATCTGCAGTAGGGGCATGCAAGAATTGACTGACAGAATTGACAGCATAGGCAATATCTGGACGCGTAATAGTCAAGTACTGAAGGGCGCCAACAAGAGATCTGTAGAGAGTAGGATCAGAGAAAGGAGAACCATCAGCAGTCAGGTGTTGAGAAACAACCATGGGAGTGTGAACTGGTTTGCTATCGAGCAACTGAGCACGAGTAAGAATATCTCGAGCATATTTTAACTGACTAATAAAGAGACCATCAGGAGTGGGTGAAGCTTCAAGACCAAGAAAGTAACTGAGAGAACCCAAATCTTTGGTAGCAAACTCAGAATGAAGCTTGCGAGTAAAGCTGTCAATAAGAGATGAGTTGTTGCCGGTAACAATAATGTCATCAACATAAAGAAGCAAATAGATAATGTTAGATTGCTGATGAAAGACAAAAAGGGACGTGTCAGCGCGACTGCAAGAAAACCCAAGTGTGAGAAGAAATGAGCTAAAACGCTGAAACCAAGCACGAGGAGCTTGCTTTAAACCATAGAGGGCTTTCTTTAATAGACAAACATGAGTGGGAAATCGATGATCAATATACCCAGGAGGTTGTTCCATATGAACACGTTCAATAAGAGTTCCATTGAGAAAAGCATTCTTGACATCAAGTTGTCGAAGAGGCCATTTATTTGTGACTGCAATAGAAAGCACAACACGGACAGTGGTAGCTTTGACAACCGGACTAAAAGTGTCAGTGTAGTCAAGACCAGGAACCTGAGTATAACCTTTGGCAACAAGACGAGCCTTGAAACGCTCGACAGATCCATCAGGCAAATATTTAATACGAAACACCCATTTAGAGCCCACGATGTTGGTGTTGGCAGGGCGAGGAACCAAAGTCCAAGTATCATTTTGTTGTAATGCTCGAATTTCTTCATCCATGGCAGCCACCCAAGCAGGATTCTTAGCCGCAGATTTGAATCCTTTTGGCTCAGTGGATGCAAGAAGAGCAGAAAGAAGTCCAGATGAGCCCAAAATACCAAGATTTGCTGGATGACGAGTCTTGAATATACCAGCTTTGGCTCGTGTGATCATAGGATGAGTGCCCAAAGAAGAGAAATCAACAGGAGGTTCAATAGAGGTCGAATTAGAAGTCGAGGGTGGCAAAGTGGAACCTGCAAGAGAAGTATCAACCTGCACAGACTCATCTACAAGGTCAGAACAAATATCACACGGGGATGAACTGGATCGAGGAGTTTGCGGTGATGAAGTGGTAGGGGGGGATGAATCAATATGATGAAAATGTGGTTCTAAGAAATTTGAAATAGGAATAGAGGAAAGAGGTTGGGTCTGGGAGCTAGGGATAGCAGGAAAGTGGGTTTCATCAAATTGAGCATGACAGGTGATATATAGCTTAGTGGTGGCCGGATCAAGACAGCGGAACCCTTTATGAGCAGGACTATAACCCAAAAAAATACAAGGAATGCTGCGGGGAGAAAGCTTGTTAGGCATATAATCACGCAAATAAGGATAAACACGACAACCAAAGGGATGAAAATTGTCATAATGTGGAGTGTAGCCATAAAGGAGTTCAAAGGGTGACTTACCTCCAAGAAGTGGAGTAGGCAACCGGTTGATAATATAAGCTGCAGTGCTGAAGGCGTCAACCCAAAAACGAGAAGAAAGATGAGAGTGAAAGAGAAGGGCCAAGCCAGTCTCAGTCACATGACGATGTTTTCTCTCAGCACGACCATTTTGAGCAGGTGTATATGGACAAGAGAGTTGATGGTGGATGCCAGAATTACGTAAATGAGTTTTGAAACAAGTACTAGTAAATTCGGTACCACCATCGCTTTGAAATACCTTGATACGAGAAGAATATTGATTTTCCACAAATTTTTGAAATTGAAGAAAAATATCAAAAAAATCAGATTTAAATTTTAAAGGGTAAAACCAAGTGAATCGAGAATAATCATCAATAAAAATAACATAATAAAGGAAACCCGAATTTGATTTGACGGGAGAAGGACCCCAAAGATCACAATGAATAAGATCTAACACATGAGACGACCTACGTTCATTGCGGGAATAAGGCAATCGATGACTTTTCGCAAGCTGACAAGTATTACATAATGATGGAGAAGGCAATAAAGACGTAAGAGAAAGATGACCTTTTCTATTTAAAAAAGAAATAACAGAATGATTCACATGACCTAGACGAGCATGCCATAAATCATATGAAGCACGTAAAGATTTGTTTCTAAGGGCTGAAATAAAAGCAGAGTTGCCGCGCTCCAGCACATATAGCCCTCCATCTCTTTTACCGGTTGCCACCACCCTTCCTGTTTGACGATTCTGGATAGTAATAAGATTATTAGTAAATGTAACGGAGAGAGGAAAATCAGACGTTAATTTACTTATGGAAAGAAGATTTTTAGTGAGGTGAGGGACAACCAAGACATCTAACAAGTGAATATTTGGAACAGGAGAAAGAGTACCGGTGTGGGTAATGGGTAGGGATGCACCGTTTCCTACAATCACAGAGTCCTTACCCGTGTAATTTTTAGACTGATCCAAAATAGATGGGTCGGCAGTCATATGGGCCGAAGCTCCAGTGTCCAGAAACCAATCAGCAGTATCGGGTCCAGCAATAGAACATGACGTGTTAAAGGCTTCAGCAAGGTGAGCATGAGAAGAATCAGGTCGAACATACCGTTGGTTGCAGCGGTCAGCATAATGGCCCTCTTTGCGGCATATTTGGCAGTGAGGTGGTCGACGACCTTGACTTGAGTGGGTTCGTCCTCGATTAAAAGAGTTGTTTTTGTGAGAATAAGAACGACCTCGCTGGTTGGTAAAGGAAGCAGGGTGGCTTCCATGGGTGCGACCACGATTAGTGACTGTGAATGCTGTAGGAGTGGAGTTAGAGGACTCAAGGGAGAGCTGAAACAACTCAAAACTTTCAGCTTTAGAGACTAAATCTGCAAAACAGGGGATAGAGGTGAGAGCCATCTGAGCAGTAGAAAAAGCTGAAAATTCGGTGCCGAGTCCACGAAGGAACCAGTGCACTTTATCAATGTCCTCGACCGGTCTGCCGATGGCATGAAGTTGGTCACAAATTTTTTTGAAGGCACGGGCATACTCAGCAACAGGTTTGGTGCCACGTTTCATCAACTGCAAGTCATCCTTGAGTCTCAGTTCACGAGCTTTCGACTGATGGCTGAACGTAGTTTCCAACGCAAGCCAAACATCACGTGCAGTAGAGAGACCAACGACAACAGCCATGGCTTCCTCAGTGAGAGAGGAGAGCAGGAGACAGAGAAGTCGTTGATCGGCTGCTCTCCATGCCAAATATTTGGGGTTGAGTGTTGAAGAGGTTTCTGGTTCAAAGCGAGGTGGTGGAACCATAGTTCCATCGACATAGCCCAGCATGTCTTGACTCTCAAGGAGAGGGAGAAGTTGGCTTTTCCAAAGAAGATAATTGGAGGAAGAAAGTTTGATGGTGATCATATGGATTAGAGTATTGAAAGGAAGAAGATGATAAGAAGATTCGGAAGCCATAGAGAAGAAAGGATCAGGTTGTTAAACCGAAAGGGCTCTGATACCATGTGAATGTTTGCTGAATCACCACACCTAAATGGGGGTGAGAGTTCTCTTATTTATAATCATTTTCAGGATACAGAAATATGGTAAATTACAAATAATATGGAAATAGTAATAAAAGGAAAGTATAATAAATGAATGCAATATATTTGCCTTTAATAAGAGGGCAAATATGGTAAAGGCAAATATCTAGATATTTGCCTTATAGTGAACGGTCAACTATCCTTAAGTTTCAAGAGGCCTATCTAGTCACTTGAGTTGACTTTAAAACCAATCTAATCCTTTGAGAGTCGACCTTAAGGTTGTTCCAAAACCAATCTAATCCTTTGAGAGTCGACCTTAAGGTTGTTCCAATCGCTTGGGAGTAGTTTCCAAGTGTGCCAACTCCTTCGAGGATGGCCTTATGGCTTACTAGAGCCCTTAGGGTCAACCTTATGGTCGAGTTGACCTCTCTCGAGATTGGTCTTATGTTCAAGTAGACCATTTACATCTTTGCCCTTTTTTTATGTCTCTTTCGGAATCACATTCGTTTTGTGTATCATAGACACGTAACAGTGACGGATCTAAAAAGCAACATATTACATCATTATTTGATCGAAATTAATTAAGAAAAATTTTATAATAGATAGAATTGAATAGGCGAAAATTGAATAAATACATTTTATAAATATTTACCTTTCCTTTAAGAAATAAAAACAACTTTTCATCAAATAAATTAGGGTTTTATTTAACCAAAAACAAATTAATCCCAAATCCATTTCCCCTTCCTTTGAGTTTTCCAATATTCCTTTTCCCAAATATCTACTTGCTTTAGAGCATTCAACGTCTTATTCTGAAACTCCCTTTGGACCGTTGGATCATGAGGCGGCAAATCGCACGGTCCTGACTTGCTCGGAGACTTCTCCATTGAATCCTCCATAAATTTCTTCGTCAACCCCGCGGCGCTGCCGATCATCGTCTCCAGCTTCAGCTCCACCGCGCCGGCTGGCACCGTCGGCCGGAATGTTAAAAGCTTGCTGTATTCGTTGAGTAAGTGGAACATGTAATCATAGACAAATTCCATCTTTAGATTCTCTTGAAAGTACTTGCTCCCTTCTTCTCCTATTGCTTGTGCCTGAAATTAAATTAAATTTGGTTAACTTAATTTGGGTAATGTGTTCGTTTTGATTTCATTAATGAACCACTCCCGTGTCACAATTTTATTCCATCTCGGACTTAATAGAAAAATAGGGAGTACCTGATTTGTGTGATTGTTACCCCATTCTACGGCAAATTTGAGAGAATGACATTTGGATTGGTCGTTGATAGGCCAAAAGTGTTCCAAAGGAACCATTCCTCTTATGAAGAAATCAAAATACTTTGGCTTCACATACAGCGTCATTGAGTCGCATGATATTATGTACTTTTCACTTACCGACCACGCTCGTCCTTCTATGTATATCTTGTACCTGTTTATTCATAGTTACTATTTTATTTCAATACCAATAATGCGATCTGTTCAAATATAGACCAATCGTTAAACAAATCACAACTATAAAGGATTGGACAATAAATTCTCCATCGGTCAACAAGAGGGGTTGTTCTCCTTTGTCAACGCTACTAAAGACAGGGCAAATATAATTCGGGTAGAAAATTCCATTACGTATACGATCATAATACTATTTCTTGTATTCCATTTTTTTGTTTTAACAAGTGGTAATATGAACCATAGTCTAAACCTAGTTGCACATTGAATCAAAAAATAAGGCATGATCATACAAAAGTGCTCGAGGAGGCAATCAAGTATAACTCTATCACTCAGGACTCTCTAGATTAAATAAAAGGGCTAAACGAGAACAGTAAGTATGACTTTATCTATGATTTTCCTAATAGACGAGTATACCTTTGATCGAAAGGAGGAGGTGAAGAATGTGATAATTATCGTCACCACCAAGAAATATCACATAATGTGATATGTGCTCGTACTAAAATCATGAGACTGATGACGATACATAATTGACCAAAACAAACAATATCTACTAGTGGTGATCTTGGGTTGTTACTAATGGTATCAGAGCCAGACACCGAGCGATGTGCCAGCCAGAACGATGGCTCCCAAAAGGGTCGATTGTGAGATCGCAAATCGGTTAAAGAGGGGAACGAAACATTCCTTATAAAATGTATGGAAACCTTTTCTTAGTAGACACATTTTAAAATAGTGAGGTTGATGACAATACATAACGGGTCACAACATACAATATTTAGTAGCAATGACCTCGAGCTTGTTTGAAGGAAAGATTATTAGGATTGGTAACAATATGAAACCAAAAATAAATAAATTATATAGTTAAAATTTGACATCTAACATGCTTTTTTTTTTTTTTTTTTTTTATTTTTTTTTTTTTTTTTTTTTTTTTTTTT
>NC_036654.1:2463085-2520946 GCF_002806865.2 Cucurbita pepo subsp. pepo | reverse complement strand
GTGACATGCTTAATTTCATTATAAAAAAAAAAAAAAAAACATGCATTTGTATTAATATTTTAAAATATATATATATATAAGAATTAAAAATGGTTTTGATTTATGAAATTAAGGCCTAATCAAGAACAAAATAAAATAAAAGATGCTGAAGTATAATAGAATTTATTTAATTATTTAATTAATTATTTTTGAAAAGAGAATGAATGAGCCACCTGTGTGTACATTGGTCTTCTAGTTTTGATTGCTTGAACCCTTGTCTAGATTCTTTACTCCAATCCTTCAAACAAAATTATTTTTTCAATAACAATTTACATCCAAATTTAGTTCATTTCAAATTTTAAATTATTTTAATTATACCCTAAACTTTCATTTAATTATTTATAGATAATGTAAATAATAATAATAATAATAATAATAATAATAATAAAAAAGAGGGAGGGAGTGACCTGAGCATACACGAGAGTGCCCCAGTTGTGGTGCTGTGTGAGATTGCATTTGAGAAGGTCTTTCCTGGAGCGGTGCACCTCTGGGTTCCCTTTCCAGTATGCAAACGGCACCCTGTCCTCCCATTTTGTTCTTTTGTTCCCTTCTCTTATGTCCTCCAATATCTTTCTCCATGGCTTTATGTTTAGTTCCACCCTTTTAACACACGTCAACCAAATAAGAAACGCTCGTACTCTAATTTTTTGAAAAAGTGGGATTCATAAATCAAATATCCTTTCCGAGATTTCATAATCTATGAAATTTGTTGGATGATGGAAGTCGCACCTCGGCTAGTTTAAGGAATGATCATGGGTTTATAAGTGAGGAGGACTAACTCCATTGGTACGAGGCCTTTTGGGGAAGTCCAAAGCAAAACCATGAGAGCTTAGGCTCAAAGTGGACAATATCATACCATTGTGGAAAGTCGTGTTCGTTTAACATGGTATAAGAGTTATGCCCTAAACTTAGTCGTGCCAACAGATTGGTAAATCCTCAAATATCGAACAAAGAACTCCAAAAGAAAAGGAGTCGAGCTTCGATTAAAGAGAGGTGTTGGATGATGAAAGTCCCACCCCGGCTAATTTAGGGAATGATCATGGGTTTATAAGTGAGGAATACTAACTCCGAGTAGGGTTCGTTTAACCAAATTAAAAAATAAAAGATAAATAAATAAAGTGGGAAAAAGAATAATTACCATCCCCAAAAGGACCAATCAGGAAAAGCAATATCCAAACTGGACTCATCGGAGCAATAACCGAAGAGCGGAGGTAGGACCGACCATTGACCCCAAAAGTCATTTAATCGGACGACTGGGAGATCATCACAATTAAACATGAGTTCAAGATCCGGCAATTTCCCAGGATGCCATCTAACAAGCTGCAAAATCCCCCATAATGTGAACACATCTCTGGTCTGAAATGCATTCATATATTTCTCAACATACACCCGCCCGTCCAGGATTACTACTCTGAAATGAGCCGTTTTCCGGGCCCGCTCCAACATTTCTCTTGTAATACCCGTCTCTCTCCAATGCCGTAGATCTTCATGAATCCAACGGAAGTAAGGCGGACACGTAGCATCCGATGGACGGTATAGATTTACGCCGCTCAAATTTGACTTATAGTCTTCATTTCCAATCCCTTTCTCCCACCAGTATGTTGGCTGCCAAACAAATAAATATTAAATTAATAAAAAATTAATTAATTAAAAAAGTGGAAAGAAAAGGCAACGTTGATATCGATGAAGAAAAGGGCAGAAGGATTAGAACATACCGCTTTGATCCATTGCAGCCGGAGGTAGAAGCCGACGAGGAAGACGCAGAAGACGAAGGCGAGGGTCTTGAAGGTGGGCTTGTGGGCGAGCGAGCAGCATCGCCATCTGGGGGGTTGAGCGTCGGAGGAATAGGAATCACAGCACAAGATTTGGTGCACGAATCTATCCACACAGCGCTTCATCGCTTACACAGAGAGAGAGGAAATGAATGGGATGGGGGCTTTAAATTTCGCAATGTAATGAGGGGACGACATCACGTTTTGATGGCTATACTTTTGTTTCATTAACAAATTCTTTTTTTTTTAAAATACCCTCAATTAATCCCTATTGGCTCCCCCAAAAGTCTGCTTTTATTTTTTTATTTGTTTATTTATTTATTTATTTATTTATTTATTTATTTATTTATTTATTTATTTATTTATTTATTTATTTATATACTGGACATGTCAAGTGGGGATAAATTATTTTATAAAGCAGGCTTATTTTTGGATCGATACCATCAATATTTATTTTTGGATAATTATTTTTTTAATTAAATTATTGGGCTTTGTATTAAATAATCTTCAAGCTAGTCTTTGGTACTTATAAATAATGATGGAGAGAATTTTAAAATAAATATTTATGATTTTCGTGTATTTATGACGGATTAAAATTCTAGAATTGAAGTGCTTGAAAGTTATATTAATTTGGGTATTCTCAATAATACTTAAGGATAGGAATTTCGAAATGTCTTTTAACACTGCAAATGGTCGAATTTAGCCTTCAAGACATGTTGTGGATAATACAGATTGTATGACAATTCAGGGGTAATATTGTCATTTTCATTTTTATTTCCCTGTCAAGCTTAAGAAATTAATAAACTGTGATTTCCACCCAAAAAATAAAATAATAATAAAAAAATAATAATAAGAGTCAGTCTACCAACGTTGACTTCAATGGTCCTTTTCTTCATGCCCCTCTTAACACGGAGATATTTTTTTTTTCCTTTTGTAATGTTAAAGTTCTAAACTTTTTAATAAGCGACTCGGTCCGTCTTTAAATCATCTATTTACTGGTAAGAATGTTGCATGAACTTCATATAGTATTGATAATCTAATTCTGTTACACGTGAAAATAAAAATAATTAATATATGTCTTATTTAAAAATAATTTAATTTTTAGCGTTTTGTTTAGGCTATTAAGTTTGTTATTTAAGTAAACTAATTCAAATTTTGAAAATAAAAAATAATAATTTTCAAAAGTTTTTTATTTTTTTAAGAAAAAATGTTTTAATATTTAAAAAAAAAAATGTTATATATATATATATATATATATATATATATATATGAAGGGTAAAACACGGGAAGAAGAAATAATTAGCTTTTTGTATGTAGAAATAAATAAATAAATAATAATAATCGGAAACTTGTCTTTGAGACTATTCTTCCTCAATAATTTTGTTTCTTAGTAAGTTAGGTTGTCGGTCCTGACTTATTTTACGTCTACTTGTTTGTTTTTGGCAACAGTTTACTAGGTATGATTGTCACTATCGCTCCAAGAGAATGGGTCTGTTACTTGTTGGTTTATGGCAACGACGATTATAGTCGTTGGAAATGAGTGTACATGCTTTGAGAAAAAAGAGAGACATTATGTGCATTCAAGAAGTTCAAAAAACTTGGATGAAAACGGGTGGATCACAAGCTGAAATTCTTGCATATCGATCGAGGTGACGAGTTCTTATCCTAGAATTTCTCAAAATTTTGCAGAGAGGAAGGTATCAAGCGTCAACTCACCACATCGTACACTCTACAACAAAACGACTTGGTTAAGCGAAGAAACTGCATCATAATGAACATTACCGAAAGTTTACTCAAGAGCATCCAAGTCCCGACGATTTTCTAGAGTGAGACAATACAACATGCGGGTTTATCTTCTAAATTGTTTATCGACAAAAGCTATGGATACGCATACCCCTACGAAACATGGTTCCATCCTAAATTGTTGAAAGTATGTGATTCTTCTCAAAATACATCCACAGGGTCTGCCTATGTTAAAAAACCTGAATCCATGTAGTAGTTTTGACACTTTTTGGAGTCGATTTCATATTCAGTAGAATAGTTTTTTCATAATAATTATCTCGATATATGATACTGCCTGATGATGAATAATTTTCTAATTACAGTGTTATATGCTATGGTATCGAATTCAAAACCATAGTATATATATGGTCATAAGTAGTATCCAATTTACATCCTCACCTCTAGTAATGTAAATACATATTATTTATTTTAATTTCCCTTCCTCTCATTTTCCCAAATTTCAACTTTCTTTAGTGCATTTAATTTCTTGTCTTCAAACTCCCTCAGGACCGTTGGATCATTAGGCGCCAAATTGCACGGCTCAAACTTGCTCCGAGACTTCTCCAACGAATCTTCCATAAATTTCTTATGCAACCCATTGGCGGCGGCGATCATCGTCTCAGGCCTAAGCTCCACCGCACCGGCAGGAACCGACGGCCGAAATTTGAGAAGCTTGCTGTATTCGTTGAGTAAGTGGAACATGTAATCATACACTAATTCCATCTTAACATTCTCTTGCAAGTACTTGCTCCCATCCTCTCCTATTGCTTGTGCCTGTAATTAAATTTTGATATAGCTCATTTCCATTTAGGTCGTAAATTAAAATTCTACATTCGAATACCTGATTTGTATGATTGTTACCCCATTCGACAGCAAATTTGAGAGAAGAACATTTGGATCGATCATTAATAGGCCAAAAGTGCTCCAAAGGAAGCATTCCCCTAATGAAGAAATCAAAGAACCTTGGCTTCACGTACAACGTCATTGAGTCGCATGACATTATGTACTTCTCACTCACCGACCACGCCCATCCTTCTATGTAAATCTTGTACCTGTGCGTGCATTGATCTTCCAAATTTGATTGTTTGTACCCTTCTTTTGACTCTTTATCCCAATCCTTAGAACAAAATCAGGGGATAACTTAAATAAAATTGGTTATATAAAATGAAAATAGAAATAGGAAATTACCTGAGGATATAAAAGAGTGTCCCAATTTTGGTGTTGGGTGAGATTGCATTTGAGAAGGTCTCCCCTAGAGGGATCAACATGTGGGTTACCCTTCCAATAAGCAAAGGGCACCCTCTCCTTCCATTTGGTTCTTTTGTTCCCTTCCTTTATGTCCTCCAATACCTTCCTCCATGGCTTTATGTTTATCTCCGCCCTTNAAAAAAAAAAAAAAAAAAAAAGATTAGTGGAAAAAAGAAATAATTACCAACCCCAGAAGGACCAATCAGGGAAAACAATATCCAAGCTGGAGTCATCGGAGCAGTAGCGGAACAATGGAGGTGGGTCCGCCAATGGACCACTAAAGTCTTTAGATCGGACGACTGGGCGATCATCACAGTCAAACATGAGTTCAAGATCTGGCAATTTCCCAGGGTACCATCTCGCAAGTTGCAAAATCCCCCACATGGTGAACAGATCTCTGGTCTGGATTGAGCCTTTATATTTCTCCACATACACCCGCCCGTCCACGATTATCACCTTGAAATTGGCCGTTTTGCGGGCCCCTTCCACCATTTTCTTAGTGATCCCCTTGTTTCTCCATGGCCGTAGATCTTCATGGATCCAACGGAAGTGCGGTGGGCAAGTGGCATTAGATGGACGGTACAGATTTGACCTGTGCTCTGCCATCGCTTTCCCCCTCCAATATATGGGCTGCGGACAGAAATAACAATAATAATAATAATAATAACAAAATTTAATAAAATAGTAAGTCCATTTTGGTTAGATTTAGAAGAGAATAGGTATAAAAATATTTGAATTATTCGAATAAATCAACAAAGTTAGAGCATAGTTTAATTGAGTACAAACCGGTTTAACCCATCCGATGCGCACGAATAAGCCGAGGAGGAGGAGGAAGGAGAAGATAAGAACCACGGTGGTTCTGAAGGTAGGATGGTTGTTGTCGAAGGAACGCCATGATCTTGAGCAGAAGATTTGTGGCGGAGTTTTCATTGGTATAAACTAAGAATTGTAGAGAGGGAGAGAGAAAAATGGTTTGAAATGAATAGAAGGGAGAGTTGAAACGGAAGAGAACAAAAAGGGTGGGATTTAAATTGTGATTTAAACCCAAAAAATCACGTTAAAATGCTTCTACTTTCCTTTTATAAAAATTCAACCACAATAAAGTTTTTTATTTTTTTTATTATTATTTTTTTCTTTAGTGGTAAATGACAAAAGCAAATGGTATATTTATTTATTTATTTATGCCATAAATTATATTTTTTAAATTTTATATGCTTGAATTTTAAGAGTTTTAATTATATTCTGTACCAATAATAATAATAATAATAAAAAAAAGCTTTAAAATATTCTTGCCCTAATATTGAAAATGTAATATTCTTAATTTTTTTTAAAAAGTATTTAAAAAAATTTATTAATATTTTTAATTTTTTAATTTTTTTTAAAAATTT
This sequence comes from Cucurbita pepo subsp. pepo, assembly GCF_002806865.2. Classification (NCBI taxonomy): domain Eukaryota; kingdom Viridiplantae; phylum Streptophyta; class Magnoliopsida; order Cucurbitales; family Cucurbitaceae; genus Cucurbita; species Cucurbita pepo. Next base: position 2,514,717 of record NC_036654.1, on the reverse strand, counting down.
TTTAGAATGAGCCTCCTTAAGGCTAGGAAAGATGACAATAAATTGTAAAGATATATTTTAGGTGGGGAGTAGTGAAATAAATTAATTATATTTAATATATCAATTCGATTATCATATTAATTATTTGTATTTAAAATTTGTATAATTTTATTAAAATAATTATCTAATAAATAAACTCAACCACCTCAAATTTAAGGCATTGAAAATTAAATCAAAGTTTAATGCGTTACAATTATTTTAGTAATTTGACTTCATAAAAATAAATAATTAATTATTTAAATTTAATTAATTCATAAATAATTACGAGAACTAAAAAAAAATTATTTATTTATATAAACTTATGATAATATTCTCTTAATTTATTTTATTTTGAATAAATTATATTATTAATTGATCTTAAGTATTAAAAGTTTAATGGGTTAATTTTATTTTGGACTAAAAAAATTACGATACGAAACTTAATATTTAAAAAATAAAACTAATTTTTGACAAGACATCAATTTTTGCATTCTCAATAATACTTAGAAGGGATAGGATTGGAATCTAGAAAAGTCAAACACTATAAATAGTCAAAAGTAGCCTTCAAAACGTATGGAAGACTAAGGGGCAAAGTTGTCATTTCACTTGAGCTTTCCCTGTCAAGTCCAAGGAAATAACAAACTAAGGACTAGAAAAGTCAAGCCAACCAAGGTAGATATCAGTGGTCCCCTCTTTTCATGCCCCCACTAATATACGTGTTCTAAGAAACAGAGGATATTCCTTTAAATCGACGGTGAAGATTCTTTCTTAAATCGTTTGGCAGATCGAAATAAAAAATATAAATTCTTGGACTTAATATCGGTCGTTCACTCTAATTACATTAATAAAAATTATTAAATATGTATATATAATTATTTATTAAAAATAAAATAACAATCAATTAAATTGTATACCATATATATTATATTTGATATTTTATTATAAAATATTTTTTTTATTTATTATTCTTTTCATATCTTTATAATTTATTTTATTATAAATAAGATAATTTTGATAAATTTTCTCCTTCCCCGCCATTTTCCCTCTCTCTGTATCACCATGCTTACGATTCAGGTTGCAGAGGTGGAAGTGTTGAAGAACAATCTTCTTCCACTTCTCCAAATTTCACACCACGCCGATTTCAGATTCTCCCGTTCAACCGTCTCCTTCACTGTCGCCGGCTCCCACAACTCCTCTCTCATTTTCGCACGCCTTGAGGTATTTCACCCTTTCTTCATCCTCTTGTCCTCCAATCACCCTCGAGAGTTCCATTCCTGTATTCAGATCGACAGTTTATTCCTAGCCACCTTCATTACCGGCACCGACGATCGCCTCTTGACCATTTTCATGCCCGATGATCATACCTTCTCTAATCTCGTTTTCACCACATGTACGGTTCTCATTCTTTTATTTTTTCTTGATGAATCTGCGATTTCTTGTTTGTAATTTTTAGATTCAGGGGAAATTTCAATCGCGTTTATTTTTAGGGTTTTGTTTTTCTTCGATTGTGCTTGGGAATGGATCTCGTGTAGGAATTGGATTGATTGTAAACAAAAGCCCTAAAGTTCCGATTCGATTAGATTAGATTTGGTTAAACCTGTCAATTACAAGATTGTGTTGATTTCCGTTTCTTCGTCTTTCTTGAATCTAGGTCGTAATTGTTGGTATTGATTTCAGGCGTTGGGCATTTGGAATATTGCTCTCCGATGCAGATGGGACCTCCCCTAAATATTCAAGTGGCCTCAATGGCCGGCGGACTATTTGTGGCCGTTAACGCAGAATGGTTCAGAGACGTTGCAACAAGATTATCTGCCTTCAGTACTAAAAGTAAATCAATTTCTTCTCCCCTTATGGAGTTTTACGTTTATTTGCTTATCTTCCTTCTTGTAAGTTTATGAAAGCTTGTCTTCTGGAACAGTCTCGGTTACTGCAAAGGATTCAGAAGTGAAATTCTATGCTGCACAGATGGATTTTGTGATTCCTGTTGAGGTACACTATATTTATCCCTTGGTAGTTGAGGATACTTTTCAAGTGTCTGAATTGAAACCATTCCTTTCATGGGCTTTTCTTAAGAATAAAAAGAAACGATTATATGAGAGATCACTATTAGGAATCACGACTTTCTACAATGATATGATATTGTACACTTTGAGCATAAGCTCTCATGGCTTTGTTTTGGGCTTCCCAAAAGGCCACGTACCGTACCAATAGAGATATATTCCTTATTATTCGCTAAATTAGCCCATGTGGGGACTCCCTCCCGACAATCCTCAACAATCCTCCCCTCGAACAAAGTACACTATAGAGCCTCCACTTAATCGAGGCCCAACTCCTTCCCTGGAGTCCTAGAACAAAGTACACCCTTTGTTCGACACCGGAGGATTCTATTGATATGGCTAAACTAAGGGCATGACTCTGATACTATGTTAGGAATTACAACTTTCCGCAATGATATGATATTGTACACTTTGAGCATGAGCTCTCATGTCTTTGCTTTGGGCTTTCCCAAAAGGTCACATACCAATAAAGCCCCAAAAGGTCACGTACCAATGAAGATGTATTCCTTATTATTCCCTAAATTAGCCCATGTAGGGATTCCCTCTCGACAATTCTCAACAGTAGAGCCTCCCCTTAATCGAGGCCCAACTCCTTCCCTGGAGTCCTCGAACAAAGTACACCCTTTGTTCAACATTTGAGGATAATATTAACATGGCTAAGTTAAGGACATGACTCCGATGCCATGTTAGGAATCACGACTCTCTACAATGATATGGTATTGTCCACTTTGAGCATAACCTCTCATGGATTTGCTTTGGGTTTCTCCAAAAAGCCTCGTACCAATGGAGATATATTCTTTACTTATAAACCCATGATTATTCCCTAAATTAGGCAACGTGGGACTTCCTCCCGACAATTCTCAACAATCATGTGTTCAAATTTTTATTGCATACTTTCTTTCCTCGATATTGATAATCACTTGTTACATTTTAGGCCAAATGGACTCATGTTCTATGTTTGAACTTTTCGTATGTTATTTCTTTCTTGATTAACATCGATAGGCTCTTGTTCAACTGTATCATGATTTCCAAGCTCATAAATTGAGTGTTTACAATGCAAATAAATGATCTAATATATGAAGATCTATAGACTTAATCTTTTAGGAACTAATTTAGGAGCCTAGAAATGAAGATTTGGTCAAGAATACCGAAAAATGATCAAATATATCATACTTGTATGCCAGGGGAACCGGTGCAGAGTTGAAGGAACATTGGGCGGTGGAGTCCGATTTGAAGTGAGTGTGATACCGTTGCAATTTTTCATCCGAGCATCACAGCTTGACAAGATGGTGTATTTCTATGGGTCAACTGAGAAGAACACTTTAGTGGTATTCGAGACTGGGTATTGGACCAACATTGTGGCCAGTAACCCACAAGATCGCTGGGAACAACTTTAGAAGAAGTCTTTTACTTTCCTTCTCTCCCCCAAATAGAATTGGACGAAGCTATTAGAATGGCAGTCAAATGTGCATATAAGTATATTACCAATATGTTCATTCTTTCATTCTCCATATTTTTTCTCTTCTATCATTTGTTCATTCATTCATGATTAAAACTTCATCATCTCAATTTTTTAACTTTTTAGATTTTCTGTTCATTTTATTTGAGGGAACTCACTCCAAATTAGAAGAGAATGGAAAAGGAAGCGGATAACATTTTTTTCTTGTTAAATAAATGGAGTTGGTGACAGGATTATATTTTTCGTCCTAGCCCAATTCTCCGCTCTACCCGTTCTCGTTTTCATCCATGCTTAATATAAATATATTTTTAACCCATTAAAATAAATATAGAGATACAGAGATAATAATGTTAGCTTTGTTGGTGGACTGAAATTGATAATTTCAAAATTGTAAATTTGAATTTAAAATAAGATAGTTAATGCAACACATGTAAATATCTATGACAGTAAATTAAGATGAGTAATTTCTAATTTTTAAACCTTAGTTGTAAATGAATTTCCTTCATTTATTGGATACACATTTCTTCTAATAATAAATAATTTTCTTACATAATAAAATGCCAAATAATTAGTGTTCTTTATTTTATAAAATTTCTTCTAAGTAATCCTTATGTCAATTTTTATTTGGTTAGACTTATTTTACATTATTTAAAATTAACTATTATTATTTTATTTTTTAATTTGATTAATAATTCAAATATTTCGGAGGAATAAGGAAAAATAAATACAATTTTCATAAATATTGCTTTAAAAAAAAATGAAACTATTTTAGGTGTAAATTAAAATTACAAGATTCCGTGCAACGCACGTGTTTGTTTGTACATATAAAAGGAGATGAAACGTGGTTGAAGTTTGAACCTCCCCGCCATTTCTGGTTCAGTCTCTCCCACCATGTTTACGCTTCAGATTCTTGGATTGGGTGAACTGAGGAGCTCCATCGTCCAACTTCTTCCCCTTTCTAACATTGCCAATCTCCGATGCTCCAAATTCTCGGTGTCCCTCACTGTCTCATATTCCGATGAATCCCATTTCTTGGTTGCAGCCTTCCAAATGTTCGATCCATTCTTCACCATCTTCTCCGCTCGCGATGGCAATTACAATCTCAACATCGATCTTCAAGAACTCTCTCAGATTATCTTGGAAGACGATCTTTTCTTGACCATTCTTGTTCCGAGTGTCGTCTCATCCGCCAGCCTTATTTCTTTAACTAGTACGTTCTGTTTCCTTTCACATTTTCATTTCCTAATAAGAATCTTGATTCTCATTGTATTGTGTTGTAGTTCTTCTTATGATCCATAATTTGTTTGGTTTGATTTGATTTCTTCAATTTGAGCAAAGACGATTAATCGAACTGTTATGAATTGAATGAGAAAAAAAGCCCTAAATTAGCATTTCGATGAGAGTATCAAACTCATCAATTCGAGATTGTTTTACCTGATTCGAGTTCTTAATTGTTATAATTTGATTTCTTCAATTTAAGCGAATATCACGTATGAGTTGAATGAGAAAAAAGCCCTAAGTTAGCATTTCGATTAGAGTATCAAACTAATCAATTTGAGATTGTTTTACCTGATTCGAGTTCTTAATTGCTATAATTTGATTTCAGGGGATGGAGAGTTTCGCTCTCTCGCTTTATTGGGGGCGATGCCTCCCCAAGATATGACAGTGAGCAAATTCGATCTGAATTTGTTTGTGGCAGTTGATGCAGCAAAGCTGAGAGAGATAGCAACACGATTATCTGACCAAAATGGAACAAGTAACTCAACTTCTCTTCCTCATATGTGCACTTAACATATACATAGATTAATGAATCCATCCTCTGCAACAGTTTTTGCTACTGCATCGACTTCACAAGTCATCTTTTATGAAAAAACACGTACAGGGGAGATTACTGGGGTGACTGTTCTTACTGCACAGGTACTATAAATTACAACATTCATGAATTGCATATGTTCCTAAATACATATATAGTCATTACGGTGAATTGCATATGTTCCTAAATACACGGATCTCCACAGTGGTATGATATTATCTGATTAGAGTATAAGCTCTTATATGATTTTACTTTTGGTTTTTCCAAAAAACCTCGTATGAATAGAAATGTATTCTTTACTTATAAACTTGTGATCCCATCTCCTTAATTAGTCAATGTGTGACTTTCTCCTAACCATCCTTTACCGGTTCTATCTATACTTAGATAATCTAATATCTAAAGTTGTGATTGATACTAAAGCTATTGTTGGTGCAGAGAAGGGAGTGCTTGGGGGGAGGTTTTGATGACAGAGTAGATGAAATAAACTTTTCATTTGCTCTGAAACCAAAGGCTTTTTTCCATGGTGCATTGGGTGTGACCAAGTTGGTTTGGTTCTTTAAGTCGACACGTTGGAACACAACAATGGTTTGCTTTACCAGAGAATGGAGCAACATTGTGGCCTGTTATCCTAGATACAATTACGTAAGTTCTCTGTTAAATTCCTTTACTCTTGATAGAATTAGGAGAAGGTCATCCAAATTGAAGTCTTTAATGCCTGGATATCTATGGAAATAGCCTATGATGAATTTTATGTATATGCTTTATGTACCCCATTTGAAGAGATTCTCATAGTAAATTTTTCTTTTTTTTTTTCTTTTGTGATTTTTGAACATATTTGCGAGAACATAACTATCATATTGATATCTAGATCTTACCATTTTTGGTTATATGAATTTTTGCCATATTAATATCAAGATGGGCTGTATAGATATTTTAAACTATGGTTTTTGGCTATATCGACTTAGAACTGAGCTAAAGTTATGTCAAGATGGGCAAAATTGATATTTTAAATCTTGATTTTTGGTTATATCGATACTGAGATGGGCGAAATTAATATTTTAATATTTGATTTTTAAAAAATCATTTTGGGTTCTATATGCCTTAGGTCTATACACTTTTATATGTTATTTTTTTGTTGAATCAAATAATCTTATTTTCATAAAAGTCTATAGACCAAGTTAGCATATTTGCAAAAACGAGAATAAAGATCAAGTTAGCCTTGAAAGATGGTTGATAGTTATGTCACTCATGATTAATAATTTAATTTCTAAAAAATTCAGAGTTATTACTATAATATATAAATATACGAGAGGATCATATTTAAATAATAATTTAAAAAATTTATAGTATATGAATCAAGTTTGTTGTCTTTTAACTTAGTACCACTATTAATATGATCCATTTAATAATTGTTACAAACGATTTAACGATTTGATCAAAACTGTTTATATTAGAAATGTGAGTAATCACATCCTATATAATAAATTTACATAAACATAAACCATGAAATATTTTACTTCTATTTATAAATTGAATGATTAAAAAAATTAATATTTCAAGAAGTAATGTAATTGGAAAACAAGATAGCTTTTTTAATTTATTGCAATAATTTTAGGAGTTGTGTAGTTGATGAATTGAAAGTTTTAAGTGATAATTACAACCAAAGCAAAGCATGGTTGTATTACATTTTTATTTGAGATTAAACTATTAATGTAGCAAGCCTTAGTGTTATAAAAATTATGTATATTTTTCTTATATGGTGTGACAAAGCTTAAACTATGAGAATATTTGTTTATAAAAATAATATGAAACTGTGAAATCAACTCGATTATATAAAATGAATTTTACATAACCTAACCACTAATCAAATTTTTTTTTTACAATATGGTTTAATTACATGACTTTCTCTAAAATCGTAGGAAGGCTTTAGGTTTGACCATGGTTGTAAATTATACAAAAATGTGTTATGACATGTAAAGACAAAACATTAGATCCAAGTGAAAAAATTGAGAAATCTATAATGGAGATATGATATTGTCCCGCATAAACTTTTGTAGCTTTGTTTTGGGCTTTCTTGAAAGACCTCATGCCAATGTAAATGTATTCCTTACTTGTAAACTCATGATCATTCGTTAAATTAGCAACGTGGGACTCCCTCCCAACAATCCTCCCACATTGCTGGCCAAGAAACCTGAAGTTGTGCGAGTGTAAGGTAAAAAGGCGTGCTATTATGATGTTGATGAGGCATAGATCACACTATCGCCTAAGGTGTTGTCAAGAGAGAGAGAGAGAGAGATCGTAGAAGAATGTGAGCTCATTAGATCTAATGGCACCATAATGAGATGATGTTGAAGAAGACTCGTCACTATTAGGAATTACAAACCTCCACAATAGTATGATATTATCCCCTTTGAGCATAAACTTCTCATATTTTTGTTTTTAGTTCCCCCAAAAGGTCTCGTATCAATAGAGATAGTATCATTTGCTTATAAACTTATGAAAAACCCTTAATTAGCCAACCTGAGATTCCTCTCAACAATCTTTTAATAGTCACATCATTACTTCTCTTAAGGTCGAGCTGTCATTGCTTGTCAATTGGTTCACATGTTATCCCTATAATCATATTCATCGTCTATTTAACCAAAAAATTTTATTGTTGTTCTTAAGTTGGATCCTTGATATAAAAAAAAAAAACCCAAAATTTAATTTCCATACATCACCCTCTTGGGGAAAAATAGACACAAAATTGTGCATACAATCCAATTGGAGCAATGATTATACTATAGGCCTTAGCTGACTTGAACAACCATATCCTTTTCGATTGACGTGCCAAATCCCGAAAAAAAATTATGGGACTGAGAGAAACAAAGAATCGAGTTTCTTGGCTTCTTGAAAGGCCTCCAATCATGCACTCTCTTCTCTGCACAAATGCATACCGAATCAAGAAATATATTAACAACAATGGTTCCATGAAGGTTAATGAGAAAGAAGTTCCACATTAGCTAATTTAGAGAATGATCACGACAATTATAAGTAATACATCTCCATTGGTATGTGGCCTTTAAGGGAACCTCAAAGCAAAGCTACGAGAGTTTATACTCAAAGTAGACAATATCATACCATTGTGGAGATCAGTAATTCCTAACATTGTATTAGAGTCATGCTCCTAACAATGTCGAACAAAGATATTGTGAGTTTCGAAGGTGTAGTCAAAAGTGACTCAAGTATCGAACAAAGAGTGTACTTTGTTCGAGAGCTCCATAGGCCTCATGATAGTGTACTTTGTTCGAGGGGAGGATTGTTGAGAATTAATAGGAGGAGTCCCACAGTGGCTAATTTAGGGCCCTCATTCCAAATAGATTCTACAATATACCTCTTTTACGAGACTAATCTCCTTAGCTTCCATAGTGAACTTGACTTGTGAATTCGTTAGAGTAACGAGAGCTGATGAGACAAAAACAACCATACACTTCCAATAAATTATTTGTTTGAAGTAATATGATAGAAGGAAGAAGAATTGATGTTATATGTCACCAGTGGAATCATTTAAATCGGTTGCAATGCGTTCAAACACTTCCGAATCAATTGAGACAAAGATTCCATAATCAATTTCGCCCACATCCTTCTCTCTTGAAGGTAGCAATGACAATTGACGAACCTGTTCTTCCCCAATCCCTTGAAGTTAAATGGGTATCAGCTTTAAAGAATTTGCAAGAAAGATGAACAAGGGTGTTCTTGAAATCAAAAGAAATTATGAAAATTGTAACAAAGATTCAATTTTGCTTACTTGAATTGTGGAATTGAAGGAGCATTTGATTTAGGGAATTCCGAAGAGAGAGAGTGATTGAAGTGTATAAGATGCGTTTCATAGCCTTCATTGTGTCGTGAAAGAATTTGATGGGAATTTGGAATTGGTAAATTTGGTTGCATTGAAAATGGTTGAAGAATGGAGGCATAATTTGGAGAGATGTAATGATGTAAGGGAAATGGCGAGAGGTTATTAAAGAGAACATCCTTGGCGTGCACTTCATATCGGCTGTCTCATGCCATCGAACCAAGATGAAGGTTGCATTCAAAAGAGTAGCGGTGTCGTCCAGCCTCAAGTCTAGCATGCTGATGCCTTTCAGTTTCAAGTTTCTTATGTTTTCAACCATTGATGCGATGGTTAGCCCATTTTTATACTGCCACCCGTCTCCTGTTTCCTCAATCATAAACTGAGCTTAGTTATAAAAATTCAAGAGAAAAAAAGGGAAACGAAACATTCTTTATAAGGGTGTGAAAACTTTTTCCTAACCGACACGTTCTAAGAATCTTGAAAGGAAGCTCGAAAGTGAAAGCCCAAAGAGGTTCTAAGAATTTTGAGAGGAAGCTCGAAAGTGAAAGTTCAAAGAGGACAATGTTTGCCCGCGGTGGGCTTGGACGGTTACAAATGACATTAGAGCTAGACACTGGGCAGTGGGCCCGTGAGGAGGTGAATTTTGAGATCCTATATCGACTGGAGAGGAGAACGAAACATTTCTTATAAGGATGTGAAAATAGTAACGTTTAAAGAAAGCTCTCATATTAGGGGTTCGAACCCGTTTGAAAGAAACTATGCTCAATTTGGGCTGGACCCACCTCTTGTGTGGGCATAAATGTAGCCAATTTCCCTCCGGAGTATCTATCAAATTGATAGTCCGCGGCCACAGACCGTTCTTTCTCAGTCGCTTGCTTACGATGGGAGATTAACAAATTTACGATGGGAGATTAACAAATTAAGACGGTTGGTTTTGACTCTTAATCGAAATACACTGAAATGAATAATTGAAGAAGAACGAGATTAACGTAGAGGGAAGAGAGAATTTCTCTATATTAAAAAACTTGATAGATATTTAGTAGAATACTGCTGCACTTACATCCCAGAGTCTCCTAAATTTGCTTGTAACACTCGAAATCCAACGGAAATTCATTTTCTCGATTTTTTCCATTTAATGATTAAGCTTCTAAGATTTTATTGAAAATTTTGGAGGTCGAAATGAGAATACGGTAGAAGAAAGAAATGTTCGGAATGACCTCGAGAACCTCAAAAAGTGAGAAAGAGAAAAGAAAATGGAAAAAGAAAGGGCCAAGGGTTTGAGAGGAAGAAGAAGGAAGAAGGGAAAAATGTTCCAATCGGGTGAGAGGAAACTAAATTCGATCACTTTCAATACGTAGGGGAGCTTCGTCAAGAGCAAAAAAAGAACGAAGGTGAGTTCTATAGATTTTTAGGTCTCAATTCTACTCAAGATTCGTAAACATTTTAAGAAATTGGTCGATCTTAGAGTAATTTTGGAAGCTTGTGCATTTTAAGGAATTGGGTTCTTAACCCAAGGCGCATCTTCTCCTCTCTTGCAGGCGCGTGACAACTTATCTTTGCGAGTGAGGCGTGTGAGTGGCAAGTGCAAAGTTATTTTTTGTACCATTCAACCTCCATTTGATTATTTTCCATCTCCGTTTCGAAACAGACTCTAATTTACCTTAATTCAAGACCTACCAAGCATGAAAGTATAGAATTGAAAGAGAAAAATAGTATGTAAACTAGAGTTCATCATCATTTTGGTTCATGAAATTTTCTTGAGAGCAAAAGAATGCAAGAGAAAACTAGAAGCAGATATAGGATAACAAGCCAGAAGATTGGTCCATTGTGTGGTAAAGCAAATCACTGTGGTTGGCCAATCTGTGGATCCAAAGAACCAAACAAACTTGGCTGATTCCGATGCTCCCACGAAAAATTCCTTCGGAGTTGGTGTAAATGAAAACCTTATTTCATCAACTCTATCATTGAACCCTCCCGCCAAGCACTCTCTTCTCTTTGCACTTACAACTAACTCACTACTCTTCCCCGTTCTTCTTCTTCTTGCACAAAATCGAACACTCGATGTCGATGCCGTCCCTAAAACTGTTGCAGATCACAAATTTAAAAAAGCAAACCCATGAGGGCTTATGCTTAAAGTGGATAATATCATACTATTATGGAGAACCCTGATTCTTAACATCTGCATGTATAGAATTTACTTACGTGGATCGCCGTCTTCAGCTAGTGTTGTAACGATCTTTCTAAACTTTTCTGCCTCAATTGCCACGAACAATTTGAGGTCAAATTGGCCGACTTCCTCATTTTCGGAAGGCGTTGCTACCAACGAAGCCAAGGATCGGAAGTTTCCATACCCTAAAACTCAATATCAACAATTAGAATCACGAAATTGGGAAATTTGAAGAAATCAATATTGTTCTTGGAGAAGGAAAAAAAAAAACCCTCTTCAATTCTTGAATTTTGTGTTCTTCTATAAGAATTTTATTGAGAATTATTGGGAGGAATCCCACCTTGACTAATTGTTTACATCATACCATTGTAGAGAGTAGTGATTTCTAACGACATCAACAATTAAAAACAAAAAATTGTGAAATTTTAAGAAATCAATAGTGTTCTTGAAACAAAAAATAAACCCCTCTTCGATTCTTGAATTTTATGTTCTTCAATAATGAATAATCAAGATTCTTAGGGAATAAGAAAAGGTGAACATACTCGTTGCGGAGAGGACGTTGAGGGATGTGCAGGATTTGGGAATAAGAACGACCAAGTGAGAATCTTCGTCGGGGATGTGGCGAAAGAAATCGGAAAGCTGAATCTCGAAAGCGTAATCGGCATCGATATCGGTATTGGGACCGAAGGAGAAAATGGTGAAGAAGCGGTCGAAAATTCGGAGGACTGATATGAAATTATAGAATTTGTGAGTGTAGGAAACAGTGAGGGACATGGATTGCGGAGAGCATTTGAATTCAGCGGAGTTAGAAAGGGTGAGAAGTGAGGATATGGAGTTCCTCAGAAGACCTAATCCAAGAACCTGGAACGTGAACATCTTGAAACAGCCTTGGGGGAGATACAAGAAATGAATTATAACCTCATTCTACACTTGCTTATAGGATCTATTGAATTATAAATTCATTTTCGAGTTGGTTACCATAAAAAGAAAATGTTGTCGTATAAATAGACTCGAATTTTATGGTTTTTTAACCCAATCCAATTCGAGTTGATCGAGTTTTCGGCTCATATGAACGCTTCTAATGCTATTGCAAAATAATTGGGCAAGACCGATTGCTGAAATCGAAGAGCTGTTACTCTGCATGAGTGAAGTTTCCGACAGAATGGAGCTTGCCCCTAAAGCTGTCATGATCAATGAGATAACAAACCACCTTGAGGCAATGTCTGTTCATGAATTAATAATTATGGTCAAGGCCCTCGAAGACAAGGCCACAATTGCTAGTAGCTTTGAGTGCAAGAATAACTCAACGAACTTTATTCCTCGGATGGGAGAGCGCGTTGAGGGCTTAAACAATATCCAACAAGCTTTCGTGTAGATGGTCTCATAATTGTCTAAAGACTGGAGAGTAGCCTTCGACATGATCAAAGCAGAAGTGGTGGATCTAAGCGCCAAATTAAACTTCACTATGAAAGCGGGGGACAACCGAACCACAACTGAAGATGCAGTACAATTTAACAAGTCCACAAGTCCAAGCCCTTTGAACCACAACTGAGTGATATTAGCCTATTGCTTAGCTTGAGGTAAGGTGTTTTCTCCCTTTGATCATTGAGATCCTACTCTTTTCAATACTTATCAATTGTTAGATATGTATGCATATGTACGTTGATGTTGATATGTTTAATGTTGTGCATACTTGTAAACGAAATTTTTAACTTTGGGAACCTTTTATAAGCATGTAACTCTGTCACAATTACTTTTCCATGGACATGGGTACTTTAGTATTACCTATCCATGTACATGAGAATTATATTTAGTCGTAAGACAAATACTTATTGGTGTATATGAAAATTGTAATAATTGTTTATTTATGTGCATGAAAATTAAATTGGAGACTGTGATGTGGCCATGAGAGAAATACCTATCTATGGACATAAGAATTGTATCACTCCTTTATGATATGTGCTCATAGAGATTTTATCATTATGTTTTAATTTTATTTGGTGTGAGATCTCACATTAATTGGAGAGGAGAACAAAATATTCCTTATAAAAGCGTGAAAACCTCTCTCCAGTAGACGCGTTTTAAAATCGTGAGGCTAACGATGATATATAACGAGCTAAAGCAAAAAATATCTGATAGCAGTGGGCTTTAACGATTACAAATGGTATCAAATCTAGATACCGAGTAGTATATGCCAGTGAGGACGTTAGCCCCCCAAAAGAGGTGGATTGTGAGATCCCACATTGATTGGAACCGCGAGGTTAATGGCAAACCTTTCCTTAATAGACGCAGACATTCGTTATAAGGGTATGGAAACCTCTCCCTAATAGATGTATTTTAAAATCTCAGGGATGACAGCAATATGTAATGGGCAAAAACGGACAATACTACTAGACCTGTTACATAACTATTGAATGATTGTGTGCATTATTTTGCTATATAGATATATTTATTTGGTAGGTATTTGAGTTTAAATCCTTAGCCCATTGAACATGATTGAGAAAAAGAAAAAGAATATGAACAATTTGGGTCACCAAAGTTTGGCACATGTCACATTCGGGGAAAATAGATGACATATTGAGCAAAAATTTCAAAAACTGGAAAAATCATGACATCATGAGTATTGGTTATTGTCTTATGAAACCATACTGTCTGTACATCATACGTCAAATTAAGGAAAAACAGCATAGGATACAGAACGATTCGAAATTCAGTCACAGCATCTCCATCATGACCCAGAATTTCACATCGTCCTTTCTGTTCAACACAATCAAACATAACAACTTTACCCCCATCAATCAAATATTAACTTTCAAACCTTCTAATTTCATACCTCTTTCTTAAAAATTAACTCTCTTGATGCAATAGAGAACCTCACTCGTGAACTCGTTACCGTAACACAAACTGTCACAAACACACAAAATTTAGCACATATTGTAACCCGTCCCATCTCTTTGGTCTTTCCCTTAAGGTTTTTAAAACTCTGTTTTATTGGAAACTGTTTCAAGGGTGTGGATCTCACAATCCACCTCAGAACCCAGCGTCCTCCCGGGCATCAATCAATGTGGGACCCAACCAAATTCACCCTTCAGAGCCCCCAGCGTCCTCCCGGGCATCAATCAATGTGGGACCCAACCAAATTCACCCTTCAGAGCCTAGCATCCATATTGGCGAGGAAACAGCCTCCTGTTTGGCTTTGATACCATCGGTAGCTGCCCAAACTCACCGCTAACAAATATTGTCCTCCTTGGGATTTCTCTTTCGAGCTTCCCCTCAAGGTTTTTAAAACGCATCTACTACTTAAAGGTTTCCATACCATTATAAAGGGTGTCTCGTTCTCCTCCTCAACCAATGTGGGATTGTGGGATCTCACACATATTGTCCTCTTTGAGCTTTTATTTTCGAGCTGCCCCTCGAGATTTTTAAAACACGTCTCGTAAATAGGGTGTTTCCCTTTCGGGATTCCCCTAAGAGTTTTTAAAACTCATATGCTAGGGAAAGGGTTCTACACCCTTATAAAAGGTATTTCGTTCTCCTCCTCAACCAATGTAAGATTGTGGAATTTCATAGACATTGTCTTCTTTGAACTTCTACTTTCGAAAATTTTTAAAACGTCCTCGTAAATAGAGTGGTTCATTCTACTCCCCAACAAATATGGAATCAGACAGAAAGTAAATATAAAATTGAAAGAAAAGAGACATGACCTGAATCACCGCTGAAGAGCGGTAGTTCTTTTATAACTTGTCGTAAATCTCGCGAATCAAGTGCTAAAGATTTTGAATATTCAATTTCTTCTATAGACTGTTCTTGAGGTGGTAACAATACAACATCATGACGGAGTTGTGGCTCATGATCTAACAAGGAGGAAGGGAAAAGATCAAGAACACGACATANAAAAAAAAAAAAAAAAAAAAGATTGATGTTTGTTATGATATACTAACTTGGAGTTTCAAATCTAAGGACCATTAGGTTTGTGTTTTCAAGAAGATGAATGGTCATTGAAGAAGAAGATCCGCAATCCAACAAAGCATCGTGTAATGATTCGAGGGAAATCCTGGAACGGTGATCGATATTGACGGAGTAGACGGTGAAGCACTGGTGGAATATTTGCAGCATTGCAATGAAGCGAGGGGAAGGCCCGGAGGTTGTTAACATGAGCGACAATGGTGTGAATATAATGTCGGATTCCCTTCCAATTTGAGCGAGCCGGGAGGTTCCGTCCACAAGAGGGCGAAAGTTCTTGACCCTCACCAAGAACATGCTAGTCATGGCGTTTATAACAACTCTTTTTTTTCCAATTCAATTGCCTTCCTTCTTAATCTCATTGCTCTATATAAACTTTTTAAATTTTAACTATCTAAAACTTCAACAATTTCATTAAACATAGTATTACGTTTGTGCTTTCTGTTCCCGGGGAGGTAAAAGTTTCCACACCCTTATAAAAAGTGTTCCTTTCTCCTCCCTAACCAACGTAGGATTCTAACCATCTACTTGGGGCCCAACGTCTTCGCTGGCACAACCCCCACTCATTTCTAGCATTGACGATGGAGAGTTTGCAATGTCCATCTCCAATCGGAACCCCACCGATGAATTTCATCGCCATTGTAGACACCGGAACCGACTAACGTGGACTCAATGCATGTCATGTATCAAATGCTTCAACCAATCAAGTCCTCTCTTCAATCCACGTTTTAGGTAGAATAAAGTCGTTGTTTTAGGGCATAAAGTCAGTGTCAAAATCTCCTTCTACCTTCTATTTCTTGACACTTGAAGCAATCTCCATTGCAAACAAGCGACTCGTTTTCGGTGACGTCTGTCCAATTAGGTCTCCTTTTTTGTTGCCTTTATACGTGTGACGGCGGTGTTGAGAGTCTTTGGATGTGGAAGGAAACCATCTGTGAGTACGAGTCTTTGGTTGTATTGATTATACTTTGATAAATTCTCGAATTCGTTAAGAACTTGATAAAAAAAAACAAATTTGAGAAATACATTTTCATTTGTTAGCGTACTCAATTAAGAGCATATAAACCGTATAACCTAATGAAAAGATTTTGATTCAATGGAATGTAATATTTGATGAAGATGTAAGTAGGAATTAATTAGGGTAAAGAATAAGGGCAGCAAAGAGGTAACTCAAGTGCATCCTCTAGTGTTCCTACTACCACACAAAATTTGTCAAATTCGAACACTTCAGCATCACCAAACAACAAATCTACCCTTGAAAAGTCATCATATGAGACACAAACAAGGAAATGCATTTCATCATTATCTATGTTAATGATATCATCATGTATACCAACTCTTTTAACTCTTTTGTGGATAAATTTAAGTTGGAGTGAATTTGAGAGGTAAGATATAGATTTATTGCACTATTTTCGTGTTAAAATACATTGCACTTTATTTTGAAACAAATTTTACAAGCGAAAATATAGCTTTGAAAAGAAATTTGTTACAATATAATCATTTGTTCTTGCTCATTGGTAGCGCCCTTAATTCTTGTCGGATGACATGTCGTCTCTAAGCACAGACTTTATGTTTAAAAAACAATCTCTTTCCCTCTAGATCATATCCAATCAAAAAGTTGACTTGTGCCAAGTTCCCAAAAATGCTCAAATCATCATCAGACGATGACTTAAAACTCAAACAAGTCACATTATCAGCCACGGTCACAAACGTGTTCAACGGTAACAACTTCACAGCAGCACCACCAGAAAAATGTGTCGTAATAATTGGAATATCCAAATCATCAACTTTGGCCGCAACGTAGCACAATTCAAGAATCCCCGATGGATCTTCCACTCGTTTCGCTCGAACAACACTAGCCAAAGTCGAAATGACGGCATTGTACAAATTTCGAGGCAAAAACGTCAATGTTGTACCCGAATCAATAATAATATTTCCTCGTTCTAAAGCACTCGACACGTTAACGGCTTCCAATCGCTTGTTTGCAATAGAGATTGCTTCAAGTGTCAAGAAATAGAAGGGAGAAGGAAATTTCAACACTAGAGGGGTAGAAACGACTTTACGCCCTTTACGCCCTGAAACCACCGCGTTTCGACCGAAGTTTATTCTACCGGTAACATTTGAATCACTGAAGAAGGTGGGTAAGCAATATGAGAAGCGTCTTTTGAGATTGGCAATCTTTCTCATTTGAGAGACTAAAGAGATAGAACCCGTGCCGAGTCCGATGATTCCTGAGGTACGTCCTTTAAAGATGCCACCGTTCTTGTGGCCGCATCCAATGATTGTGTTGTGGAGTTTGAAGGACCCAATGGTGAGTTTTTCAAATGCAAGGTCGCCGTTAGTGAAGGATTGGTCTGCGTAGTTGTAGTTGTAAGTGCAAGATGGATGGTGAGGCATGCAAGGGGAAATGCTGATGGAGCGGCATGTAGTGGACGTGCATGGTACGGGGCGGTAGGAAGTGGAATTACGTGGATTGAAAAGAGGAGTTGATTGGTTGAAGCAATTGATGCATGGCATGCATTGGGTCCACGTTAGGTCGCTTCCCGTGTCCGCAATGGCGAAGAATTTGATTGGTGGGGTTCCCATGGAGATGGACATTACATACTCTCCATCTTCATTGTTGGGAATGAGTGGGGTGTGGATGCCTGTGGTGGAGACGGTGGTGAAATGGTGGAGGAGGGTGGCGTAACGAGAGAAGGAGCGGCGGAAGGCATTAGTGAGGCGATCGTAGCGGGAGGGAGATGGAAGGTGGAGAGTAGGGAAAAGGGTATCGCGGTGGAAGAGAGAGGTGGTGAAACCATCTCCACCGCCACCATTGGTGGTTGCTAGAGAGGAGAAGAGGAAAAGGTAGAAGAACATAGAAATGAGAGGCATGTTTGGTTGTTTGAAGGGTTTGGAGAGATGATGATTTTGAATCATCCACCTTCTCCTTTTAATATAGAGTAATTTAGAAAAGAGAGAGTTGGCATGACATGAAATGATTTGGAGGGTATTACTATTTATATGGTGTTGTTTGTTTTTAAATGGTACAAAATTAGGGACGACATGAAAAGAGAGAGTATGAGCGTTGTAGTATAAAAATTATCCATATCAGGCGCTCTAATTCTTGCCTCAATTCGTTACTCAATACTTCCTATAATTTTTTATGTCAAACAAAAAGGGTATGGATAATCGGGACCCAAGGTTGCAACAAAGGTGTAATCAGTGCTCCCATAGGGTTGGATGCTACATATTTAGTCTATCTTCCTTCCTTATGACATGGGAATCTAGTTTGGATTTTGTGCTATAATTGCAACTTTCATAAGTCCAAACTAGATTATTGGGAACTATCAACAACTTTTCCCATTTCTATTCAACTATTGCAATCATTTCAATAATGTTCAAGGCTTAATTGCAACTTTCTTTTTAAGTTTATTGAGAATTACAAATATGCTATCATTTTACAACATAATAATTTTTAACAAAAATTTATAATATCTTAACCTAAATGATGCATTTTAAGGTAACATTTCAGTTTTGATAAAAATTAATTAAAAAATAATTAATTTCTCATTTAATTATATATCCTCATTAATTATAAATTACAAGAAAAATATATTTGTAATGACGGATTAAAGAACTATAACTAAGTTGGTTTGAGTTCTTAATGAAAAATTATGAAAATACAATTTCAATTAGAAAGAATTAGTAAATCTAATAAGATTATGGAAATGGTCCGTGCATGTGATGAGCCAAATCATAGAGGGCATGTGGAGCAACGCATGTAATGTCCAATGGCTATGCGTGCGTCTGGATTCGACTCGAGAAACATGCCATGCAGTTGGTGGAGCAACGCATCTAATGTCTGATGGCAAAGTTGCATGCCCACAGTGCAACAGCAAGACTGAGGGTGAGTGCTTGGCAGGAAAGTCGAGTGCACTCACAAGAAGAAGAATCAGGATATTAACATGCTTGCATGCCAAAACCATGGAGGACGTAGTTTACACAACACGCCGGTCAGGGAGGCCGATGATATTGATGCAGTGGTGACAACTACTCTATTTATCCTTAATTATTTAACATTTATGTTGATGGGTCCTAATTATATGCATTCATGTATGTTAGAAAGGATAGATGAACATGCCATTAGGACTAGAGCCTTTAGAATCCACATGAATGTGAACATGCCTTGGCAACGATATCATTTGCGTATCGACCTTTAAACCTGAGCATAGAGAAATTTCATGTATGAGAGCAAGAGGTAACTCTAGGAGCACCCTAAGAGTTAGAAATACGTATAGTCAAGAGATTCGAGGGAGTGTCTCTAGAGGTCAGCAAGGTTTAGAATGACCTCTTTGTCCACATGAGGATGCACGGTAGGCAATGTCCATGAGGAGCAACCGTCAAGATGACGTAGTACCTTAAAAATGAGAAATGGACAAAAAGACGTCCTACCTTGAGATTTAGCAATAAGCAACTTTTGGGGAGGAAAGTTGGATGTGAGAATTTTAACATTCAAGTCCGGACCAGAATTAATTTTTCAATTTTTCAAGTTTATAGTGTCAAGATTTTGGTAAATGTGTGTTTTTGACTAACTTTGGACTTGATTTTATGTTCACGTGACGCGCCAACAGTAAACCAATCCAAAAACTCGACTCAACCCAACTCTACGTGTCAGTGTAGGAAAACTAGCACGACTCGACCCAACTCTACGTGTGCCATGTGTCAGTGTAGGAAAAATGGAAGGAAAAAGAGCGCACACTTTACCCAAATACTATAATATATTCATGTCGTAGTCCTTTACCAACTCCAATCATCTATATTGTCTCGTATTAAATTAAATTTCTTATACGTGAAAAGATACTATAATCTGGAAAAAAAAAAATCTCCCGATATAGATAATGCATACATATCATTATTGTAAAGATGATTATTACTCAATCATTCATTAGGTAATTACACTCATTATTTTAGCTACATGGATACTATAATATTGTACATGATCATGATTAATAATAATGCATCCAAAAACAAACAAAAAAAAATGAAATATTACAATTCTTTTTTTTAGTATCTTTGAAACAAAAAAGAAAAATTAGTTAAATTTATTCAAGATTTGACATTATTTCTTTCTTTTTTTAGTTCAAGAATGAGAAAACTAAATCTTGGACCTTTTAGCGTGATATTCATGTAACTAAACCAACATAAAATGAGCAAATTCTGTTGAGAAAAAAAGTATTGAAACGCCACTACATTTTAATCCTCCATCCAAACTCCAAGATCATCCCATCAACCAAGATGATGTTCAAGCTTGATCGCTTCGCTCCTCTCCTCAAGGCAACCTCCACACTTGCTCTAATCGGTGAGAAAGCCGACCTCAAAATCACACCGATTATGTTATCGTTAGAGGTCAAACATCCTTCTCCCGCCTTCAATGCAGGCCTCCTCTTATCCCCTGGATTCTTCACCTTCTATTACACCAATAAAAATCACCATTATTCCATAATCTCCCTTGAATTGTTCTACATCACCATGAACATCATGAACGCCCGTGGCTTCTCTTCAATGCTCTTCTTCCTTATCGAACGCTCAAATCGCCTTTACTTAAGATTTGATCATTCAAGTTAGTATTATTTCTTCTATGCACAACAATTCTTGCTTAATCTTGCTTTTCTTTTCCTTAATTTTGTTTTAATTTTATAGAGATTGAGCCCAAAGTCACGTCGTTTCGTGAGTTGACATTGAATCCTCCAGAGATGAATCACCTAGCACGACTTGATTATGCAACCTTTGTCTCAATTGATTCACCAACATTCAGAAACATCGTGACAGAATTGCATGCTGATTATGGTCGTGTTTTTTATTCTTATTGATTTTCTTATATTTCTTGAAACGTTTTGCCTCTAATTTCTATCCACAATTGTTGCAGCTCATGTTACTTTAACGGACTCACAAGTCAAATTCTCCAATGCAGATAAGGAGATTGTTCTTACCAAAAGGGTATGTCGTGTTTTTATGTNTTTTTTTTTTTTTTTTTTTCACCGAATTTGATTGATGTTTTGCAGAAAAAACAATGCATAATTGGAGATGTTTCAGAAAAGGATGAAATTAAATTTGTAATCACTCTTCAACCCACGATGTTTTTTCATGATTTGAGCCATCAATCAGCGCGGGTGTGGTTGTTCAGGTCGAGTAATTCGTCTAGTGCGATGATTGTTCCTGTTGGAATGTATACTCAATTTTGGGTCTATTTCCCTCCTAAAGAGTGATATGTGAAACAAATTTCTTTGTTTGCAAATAAGACACTCGTTCTTGAGTATGCAAGTTCTTTAATAAAAGATTTTCAATTTTCAATTACTTGTTAGCTCTAATCGCATTCGCATTCTTATCCGATTAAGTTATTATGGGTTTTTCTTTACACTCTAGGGCAGTGCATGCCTAATTCTACAACTATCTAAGCTTCTAGGAGGCTTTAAAGTTTCGAGCAGATCTCATGTCCATCACAAATCTACACTGGGTTTGGAGGTGGTTCACCCAATTTTATTTTGCTTGAAGTATGCTACTTTACTGTTCTTTTGATTTAGTCAACTTGGATAGCTACAATAGTAAATGATTGTATCCTAAGTTGAGGCACTACCACATAAATTTTATTAGGACACTATGACACATCATTTGTATAAGGTTAATGGCAGACTCTTCCAAAAGACTATAAAGTCACTCTAAGTATGGGGTGTGAATTTGTGTACTTGCCAGCTACTAGTTTACCTGTGTGGTCTTACACCTCCTTAAGGACCGGTTTACAATGTAGAGACTTTGTTCATGAGACCCGTGACCATTTCCACCAAATAACATCTGTTTGCCTCAATGCGCTACACTATTTCATCTAAGGTATGTATACTCCTATTACTTGGCAAGGTGCTACTAGCGCTAAGGGTGCTACTAGCGCTAAGTCGTACCCGAGGAGGAGACTTTGGTGACACCATTAAGCTTTTTGCTTTTTTAGTATTTTTAGTAGTTTTGCTTGTAACTAAAAAAAATAAAATAATAATAAACAAATGAAAGCAAAAATACAAAACAAGTGCTATTCAAAGTTATTTACCAAAAACAAGTGCTATTCAAAGTTATTTACCAAAAACAAGTGCTATTCAAAGTTATTTACAAATGGAGAATCTAATACAAAATATGAAAATAAAAACTACGATCCTACTATCATCGCATCCTTAAACTAGTATGTTACTATGAGTTTCTTAAGCTTTAAGAAGTTCATGTCTAGTTCAAAGAATCCTCTGGCTGTTACTATACATGAGGCACCTATCATGAGCTAAATTATCATAAACACAATAGTAGGGCCCCAATTAACTACTTATGTAGTCTCTTGTCCTCTTTCAAACCTCGTCCTCTCTCAATGCAGGTTTATTCAAACCTCGTCCTCTTTCATTGCAGGTCCTCTTTCAATGCAGGTTTATTCCATAGTAGTTATTCCTCATGTCTTCTATTTGTATAGTTCCTCATCTCCTCTCATGGTTGGTTTATTCTACGCACAGTAGTAACTCTTCTTGTCAACTATTTATGTTGTTTCACATCCCTTCTCTAGGCTAGTTTATTCTACACACAATAGTGACTTCCTAAATTAATCATGTCCACGCTGGTAGAGCTTTCATAACTTCTCTTAAAATCCTTGGGCGTGGTGGTGGTTACTAGATTTTTAGGGTGTCTAGGTGTTTAGATCGCATTAGGGTGTCTAGGTGTTTAGATCGCATCTTGCATTTCAAGTCGCTTGAGGTTAGCTCTCTGGGGATACCAATCTATAGGTTCACTCAAATCTTGTTCTCTGATCACCACTCGTGATCCTTCGGTGCTCGGTCTACTGGAAACATATTGACTTCAGTGAACACGTGAAAATCGCTCTATTTTTAACTTGGTTCAGTCATGCATACTTGGTTAAGGAGATACTCATATTGATCACCTAAAGTACGAGAAATATAATCTATTCCTTCATGCATACTTATTAGGCCTTCATGCATACTTATTAGGTATATATTCCTTCAATCACCTAAAGCACAAAAATCATAATCTGAACATTCATGCAAACTCAATGGGGCAATAGCATCCATCAAACGTCTGAAGCACAGATCACAACATCTCATCCACCTTTCTTATACAGCCAAAAACATTAAAATAGGTATGCAACTTAAATTCTCATTCTAGGGGCATTTTCGATAGTTTTCTACGATTGCCCATTCTTGTCCCAATCATGAATATTCTAACTATCTAAGGTAACATATGTTTGTATGCTAGCACGTCTTAGTGATCCTTACAAGTATTACATGAGAAAAGTATGAATGGCTACTTACTTGGATGGCGCATGCCATTTCTGAGCTTGCTTTTTCGCTTACCGGAAACTCTAAATTTCTTGAAAAGTTCACTCATATGTCTTAATTTAAGTGAAATTAAGGTCAATATTGAAATAGGGATAAAAAATAGGTTCAACGAGACAAAAGGAGGCTCATAACGCATGTTCACACTCCTAGAGGAACTCCCATGCGCGCAACCATCCGCGAGTATAGACATATGTCTGGGAGGGGTAGTCGCACCTTGGTCTATCGCACGTTGATTTGTTGCTTCAAGTCTGAGAACGTGCATTCCATTTTAGAAGCGCATGCGGATTTTCCTTCGATTTTTCTTATGCTAACGCGCAGCACATGTAGAGTCGGTTCGAGTCGGATGCAGAGCGGTTCAAACACGGGCACAGATCTTGGATCGGGCTATAGGTTCTTAAACATTTAATTTGACGTTTAATAAGTTTTTGACTTATTTGGCATTTTTTTAAAATCCTCAATTTATTACGACATAAAATTTGAATTTTATTTTAGCATGATCGTGAACGGTTAATTACGTATCTTAACTTTTACAAATATTTAATAGGTGGAAGACTAAATATAATCCTTTTAAGTCTAAACTTCAAAAGTTTCATCCTCTTGCCTTTTGATCAATGTAACTATTAACTTGAAATTACATGCCTCATGTCATGTCAAGTTAGTCCAAATGTTTCTGATAGACATTCAAATGTCAAGATTCCAAAACTCATTGGGCATCTCGAAATTTTGAAATTTATCGGGCATGTTGTTGGCTTTTGCGTTTTGGGCCCAAAACTATTCTTTATGCTACCATTGAGCCTCTCCTTAAATAGTCATCTATCTATCAACCAGTATCTGGACCTCTCCTTGAATAGTCATCTATCCATCTACGAGTATTTGGACAACTCCACTCCTTTAAAGCACATGGCTAGTTCAATGGAGCTCTACTATAGTTCTTCACTATGATCTTACACCTTCGATATCACAAATTCTTGGATCTTCATTATGATCACACCTTTGAGACTCGTACCTACTTTGTTCGATACTTGAATCATTATGACTAAATTTTTTAGGATTATATTGAAATAGTTAAGTTAAGATAAGGGCACAGCTCTAATACCATTGATATATAATATCTTCTCTTTAATTAGTCAGTTTGAGCCTCCAATACTAATAGCTCAATAGCAAGAGTCGTTCATGCCTTATTTGACTCATGATTAACCTAAAACATCTCGATATACTAAATTGTGTGACAATCGCAACACGTAAAATTCTTCTTATTAGGTCAAACCCATTTAACATTTTTTTCTATCCAAAAACCTTACCTTTAATGAGATAAATTTATAAATTTAATTCTTTCCATAAAGAAAAATAAAATAATCAATCAACAAACATGACGTATGGTCGAATCCCATTCCAAATATAATTAAAGTTGAACCCATCAAATTATAAGATGGAGTGAGAAAAAACTCTTTCTTGTCGTATTCTCACATCCAAACAAAAAGGATTTAAATTTCAAGTGCAATCTAATCATAGCCATATTCATTGATCAAATAAAAGTGCTCTATTAGTCACAAATCAAATAGAGTAATTAAAGGATTTAAATTGATTAGGGTTTGAAGATGTATTTTAGAAACATTTAATTTAGGTCCACCATCAAATTATGCTCTAATCATAATGTAATTAATCGTATATCGATTTTTAGTTTTTCGTTTTTATAAATATGGTTAACAGTGTCCAAAAACCCTTGATAATTAATTTGGACATCGAACTCATCTAGATACCAATCTCTTGTTCTCGTTCCCACAAATATGAAGAAAAAAAAATCACAAACAAAATATTAACTCTGAAGAACCCATACCACATATGAACAAATCGATATTTAAATTGGAATCCATTTTTCTATGGTGTTTTAATTAAGAATTTGGGAACTATGGTTGATTCTCGTGTAGCAAACACAATCAATCGTAATGGCACTGGTATTACAAGTGAGAAAATATTGGTATGGGTTAAGATTAAACTTTACGGGCAATTCCCTTTTATTCTTCAATTTCTATCAATAATAACTTTAAAAAAAGACATTAATAGTATTAATGCTACTTTTAAAAGTTCATAGATATTTTTTTAGATGGGAAACGGACCGTTCCATCTGTACCTGAGCAAAATATATATATATATTGAATAATTTATAATTTAATTATAAAAAATTGAATAAATTAAATGGGTATGAACCGAAGAAAAAAGAAAAGAAAATGGGTATTGGCCGCAGGTTTAAATGAGGCTGCCAAACTCCGTGTTGCAAACGTCTACTCACACGGAGGGGACCACCTTGCCTTTTATTATTATTTTTATTTTATTTTATTTTTCCTACATTATTACCTTTTAACCTTTTAACAGGTAATTTTTTTTATAAAAATTATGGATATTAAATATTACTTTTTAATAATTTTATAGGGGTTTTTTTAAGAATATTTTCAATTTTTTTTTAAAAAAAAAAATTGAAATGCAAAATTAATAATAAAGAACCCTTATCATTTATTAATAATGTTTAAAATGAATAAATAAATAAATAAATAAATAAAAGTTTTTATGCGTGTATTTACAGGAGCTGGATGCGGACCTTACATTGCAAGGGGTTTTATGTTTATGTTTTAATGAAGTCATGTCAACCGTTACCTCTCTTCAGGTTTCCTCAATGCTTTTGCATTTATGATCTTTCAACTTATATCCTCCTTCATGTCCTCCTCCTCATCTTACTCTAATTCACATTTATTACCTTCTTCTTCGACTTCACTCGAGATTCACATCATTTCATATTTTGGTTCAACCTATACCAAGCTCGAAGATGCAGTTCAACCCGATACTCTCTGAGACCAAAAAAGAAAAAAAAATATACCCTTTACAAGAATGACTATGATAATATTGTCCATAAACTCTCGTGGCTTTACTTTGAGCTTCCCCAAAATGCCTCATTCTAATAGGGACTATTTCTTGATTATAAACCCATGATCATTCTTTAAATTAGTCGATGTGGGACTTTCATCCAACAAAACTTACTCGTTAAGACCCTTTTCGTCGACCGTACTACTATATTTTGTTTGATCATCTACTTTTTCATATCAGCTTTCTATTACATCATCATTTTCGATTAACCGTCAATCGTAAAGCGAACGTGTTTCTTGGTAGGAATCGTCGACGTGATTGAGAAAGGTTGCGAGGAACGAGAAGAAGAAGAAGAATAGTGTATGTACACAAGTAGTTTCCAAAAAGGCTTTTGGTGTTTAAATGTAGACGCAATTTCTTGAAATTTTGTTTCCTACGGGCCAAATTTTCAAACTCCTAAAACCCAGTTTTGACCGTTGGATATGATAGAAATGGGTATGACTTTTTATTTATTTATTTATTTATTTATTATTATTATTATTATTATTATTGCATTATTACATATTCAAAGGAGAAAAAGAATCCCTGGAAAAGAATAAATGAATAAATAAATAAATAAATAAACTCGACCAAAGTCTCAATAATATGAACATGAAATTTCCAAGAAAATCTTTTGCTTCCAAGTTAAGTTCACACAGTTTATGTTTTGTATGCAAATTTATTGATTCGTCTCTCCATATTTATCACTATCTAAATCACGAATCAAAATCGAGCTCTTTATAAATTAATGTACAAAATCAATAATTAAATAAATTTCTCAAAGGTCATTAATGTCAACCAAATCCAACCATATTACTATTGTCACAATTTCGATATGTTTCTCATTACAATTCTTTAAAATAAAAAGTCCGCTAAATTAATAAAAATATTTCTGACCTTTATAAAAAAAAAATACCCTAAACCCTTAAGTTTGAGTAGGGTTTCAAATTAAGAGTTTAATTTTTTTAAAAAAAAACTTTAAAACTTTATTAAAAATTAAAAAATATTTTAAAAATAAATTAATTGAAATTTTAAAAAATCAAAATCTGTAATGAGTGAAGGTTTTGGCAAAAACAAATGTGTAAATGCCAATAAATGCTACACCAAAACCCTATCTAAATACTTTTACCTCAACTCTTTTTAGTGCCTCCTAACTTCTCTTTACTGTTTATAATTTTAAATAAAAGAAAAATCCACCCTCCGAGTCGTACCCATCAACTATATCGACATCGACATCGACACCATTCTCTTTCTACACTTGAGTCAGAGAAGAAAAAAGAGAGTGATTTATCGAGTGGAGCCCGATAGAGTTGAAGAAATGACACTCCCAAACTCGATCGGTCTGGCCACCAAGCAAACACATTGATTGCTAAGGCCAACCCAATTTTCATACAATTATAAAAACAAAATACCCACTACTTTTAAAGGAACTCAGTCTAGTTTTAGGAGAATTGATCGATCAATCTGATTTATAAAATTTTCATTTATTTGACTTCAACCCAACTCAAATAGTCCGAATTGAATTGGGATTATCGAGTTTTTCGAGTCATCTAGATTTTTAAAACACCCGAGTAAGAGAAAGAGAGAGAAAAAGAAAAGTGGATGGGCTCATTGGCCATGTGGGTTTGTTTTGAGATTTGGATTTAGACTTATTCAGTCATCCTTAGAGACAGAGAGAGACAGACAGAGAGAGAGAGAGAGAGAGAGAGAGAAGCAGAGGCATGGAGGTGCACGTACGTTGGACAATCATGTCTGTTGTATCAAATGAAACAAAATGGAGAGAAAAATAATTGAAATCCATAACGTCATCTAAATTTTTGTTGTCAATTATTTGTTTTACATTTTGTTTTTACCCTAAATAATACTAATAATCATAATAATAAAACCCTTGCTTGTTGAGACGTCGCTGCGATGGATTATTGGAGTTTAGGTTTAAAACTTTGGTAGGGAGGGCAAGCACAAGGACGACTAGCTTTTCAATTTTATGCCTACTCTCCTATCTCCCCTATACACTTCATAACCTCCTTGAACATCCATGACATTCGAGTGCTCTCCCGATCACCATCACCCATTTGAGTATAAAAATAATCACTAAGTAACCTATCGGTAGGTTCTCATGTTCTTGTCCCCTGTTCTATATCATAGTTCATTGAAGGACAGCATCTAGGTAGATACGGTCAAATCATATATCTCCACTCTTTTCTTTTCATAGGGGTCTTGAGTTTTCGTGGCTTGGACGAGGACATATATAAACAATGAGGCTGTGAGAAAAGTTGGACCTAAAACTCATGTTAGGTCGTAGTAATCTTGATTCATGTTTTCTGATTTATCTACATCTACATCGTCACTTTATTTATATCTGAAAACTTTTATAAATATTTTCATGTAATACATGAGTAACGACACATACGAAATGTCTTGATTTTTTATTAAATTTTAAATATATCAAATTTTATTGTAGATCTTGGAAGTTGAATTTAGAGATGAGATGAAAGAGAGATTTATTTATAAAAACACCTAATTTGAATGTTTATAAAAAAAAAATTAATTAATATGTAGACGTTCATAGAAGATGGAACACTAGTTGTCTAACTCAAAAGAATTTGGAACTCCAAACAAGCGGAAAAAAAAAAAAAAAACTCAGAGAAGACACACATCACTCAATTAATAGTCATTTGAATTTTCTCAAGTCATACTTGTAGGGATCACTGTGATAAGCTAGCATCAGAGCCTACTTTGTCTTAGGTGGTTAAAATATGCATGATTAGGACTTTAGAAAATCAATTTTGAATAAGAATGCATGATGTGTTTTGGAAAATTACGAAAATGATCTTGGGATAAGATTTTTAAAATGCATTTTATTTTAGTGCTTTCCGCTGCGCTAAAAAGGAGATGTGACATCTCTTACTGACACATGAGGAGTGACTCGCATAGATGATAAGGAAAGATTCGGTTGATTCTTCTTTTTCAGGTATGAACGGACATGGTGACCACAATAAGGAAAGTAGAGATCGTGGCGCGGCCATGAACGTGGTAGCAAAGGAGGTCGTGACAATGCCTCACAAATTTATGACAATGCCAACCCTTGAAAGGACAAGAGTAGGATCAAGTATTAGTCTTATGAAAAATATGGACAATATGCGGTCGAGTGTCGAAAGAAGAAGCGTGATGAAGAGGTAAAGCTCACATTCACGCATGACCAAAGAGTCAACATTGGTGCCAACCGAGAAGATGTCCAACCTGATGCTCAACGAAGGGAAGGTTATGAAGGACCTTGTCACAAAAGGAGAAGACCGAGTGGAGATCAACATGTGGTATCTAGACAATGAACTAAACAACCACATGACTGAAGATCAAACAAAGTTCAAGGAGCTTGATGAGAAACTCATTGGAAACATGACGTTTGGCGATGAATCAATTGTATCGATCCATGACAAAGGATACATTTTTTTCAGTGCAAGAACGATGATCAATGTCTACTAACTAAGGTATATTATATCAAGATCTTCGACAGAAATACAATCTTGTTGATGAAGGTAAAACGCTCACATAACCGTCTGTACAAGATGGTATTGGAAATCATCCAACCCACCTCTCTATTGATAGCACTCACGGACCTAGCTTGATTATGACATGCAAGACTTGGGCCCATGAACCGTCTATACAAGACTTGGGCTCATGAAAATTTATGTGGCTCGATCATTCCATAGTCGATTTCTGGTAACAAATATTTTCTCTTACCTGACAACTATAACAGTTCGATGTGGTGATTATGTTTACTTTTATTTTCTCTTACCAGTAGTACTACTGAAATTCTTGAAAGGTTAAGGGTATTAATGAAATACTTTTCAAAATTAAGAGAGGTATTTTTTAAATAATGTATTAATAGTAAGTTTTAAAAGGTAAAATTGAATTTAAAAAATAATTTTGAAATAATAAATTTAGCGATATTTTTATTAATTTAATTAATTTGAAGGATAAAAGGTTGAAGTTGGTCCAAAGAGTTAATAAAGCCTAACCCTACTAATCCATAACGTAATAAATATAATTTATTGGCGTAAGTAGGTTAAAGAAAAACAGCTAAAATGACGATTAAAGTTAATGGCCAAACCCAAACCAATGCCTCATTTAATAGGGTGCCCATTATTGTGATCCATTTATTATAAATCTTTGACTTCTCTCTAATATACTTTGTTGTCCGTAGATATTTAAATTTGAACCTCTAATCTTTAAATTATATGCTTAAAAATTTTGATAACCCAAGAAATCCGATCACCTCAACTAAATTGTACCATTTGAGTTGGATTATAAACTTATTTGAATTGAGTTAAGTTGAGTCCAAATAAATGAAAATTTCATAAATTTGATTGGTTCATGAGTTCCTTAGAACTAGATTAGTCGAACAAAAGCAACCGTTAATTTTAAAATATAAAATTTGCTTTTAAGTATATTTATATAAATATGCATATTTTATTTTTTTCATTATTTTTTATTATTCATCTTCTAACAATTCTAAACCATCATTTTTTTAGTAATGTTTTAAAATATATATTGAAGTTGGAGTCGTAAATTTTAATTAAATATTTAAAAATAAGTTCACATTGATTTTACTTTTATTAAAAATAAAATTTTGAATTAATTACCTAAACAACGCGATCAACCCATAAAATTGTTGTTGAGTTAGGTTGGATTCATTATTGAACAAGAGTTGTTTGAGTTGAAAATTTTACAACTAGCAATTGGGTTAAGTCTAAAAAATGTCTTAGCTGGATTCAGATTCAGACTTTGAAGTACTCAATAAAATCCTAGAAATTTAACTTTAAAAAAGAAAAATTTGGTATTTAATACTTAATTGGGACTCGGGTGTCACGTAATTTTGTAGATGGCAAGCATGTGAGATCGCTCCCTCAGATTTAGTGTGATTTTATGGCTTTGTGGAAGAGTATGTTAGTAACCTTCCACACATGATGTTTAGATTAGCAGATTTCATATTGTCCTATCAAATATTATGATGTAACGCCTCAACCGAGGAAATTTAAATAACATAAAGTAAAAATGCTTTATTCTAATTTATATGCTACGAAATTAAATGCATATTAAACCTATAATCTAGGAAATTCAAATTGCAACCTACCCTATGCATGTTACATGATCTCTTGAGTTGTGATGTCATTGTCACCTATACAGTAGACCCTTGCCTTTGCCCGAAAAAATAAGAGTAGCACATAGCTTTAATATTTTAAGAAATAATCGGTAAGTGACTCCGCTATTAAGGTTAGATGCAAGCATATACAATCATGACTAGGACCTATCATATCATTATATATTCCTTAGGCGACTATTCTTCCTTACACGCGACTATGTTTTTTTTTATAGTTTCACTCCTTCCTTACCGTCGATTGTGTAACTCATGCAGCATGATTTGTGTGAGTTCATTACAACACGGGATTCCAACAATAGTAAATAGCCACATGTCAAGCTTGAAGGTAACTTCAATAAGAGAACTCGGGAGCAAAAACATTCATTGAAGAGAACAGAATGAACTGTTTATGGTTAAAATAATGGAAAAGTTCAAAATAATTTGGGAGTAAAAGTAAATAGTAATAGTAATTATACCGACTTTTACCTGCCTTAATTTGGTTAAAACGATTCTAGAATTTTTCAAAATGGATCAAATAAGCCAAAGAACTAAGAAGTCGTTTTAAGTCAGTAGGAGACACTAATATGTCACGGAAACTTACAAACATGGATACATGAAACATGTTGTAGTTTACAGAAAGGGACGATGACAAGGATAGTCAATACGCCTGCGGTGTTGCCTTCCAGAATACATTGTCATCTACTTCAAACTATAGGTTTTTACACATCACTTCGATTAAACTCTTCTGTCTACTCTGGGTGTAGCATCCTCATCCAAATCTTTTGCATGGCTTTATTATGGCTAGACTAACTCTTGTCGTAACAACTCGTGTTCGTCCAATTCGTTCTAATATAATGAAGACCTACACAATTTTTCATAAAGAGCTTCGAATACTGTCATACCAATAGTTCCTTGAAAATTATGGTTATAAGTGAACTCTATAAGGTGCAACTTAGAGCTCTAACTACTTAAGAAATCCAACATGTAAGCGCGTATCAAACTTTAATATGATATTACTATTTTTGCTTTTAATAATTAAAAAAATTATTGGTGGCACTATGAAATTAATAAATAAAGAATTCATATGACTCTTAAAACCTAATTAGCACATTAGACTTAATTTTCTAATCTATAATTATAATCTGTTAAAAAAATTAATCTATAATTATAAATAGTAATGAATTTAGTTTAATCCAATATTCATTTCACTATTTTTCATAATAATCAATAAAAGAATATTCCTAGTATTTCTACAACTAAGTAAGTTAAAATTTAAATCTTTATGTGAAATTCTAATTTAATTGAGACGAATATTTTTAAGCCAACAAAAAGAATAATTTATTAAAGTGATTTGCTCGTTATGTAATAGATCATGGACAACTTCATAGGTATTTACTTATTTGTCCATGATTGAAAACGCTACTTACCAAATTTGGGTTAGTTTTTTGGGCAAAAAAATGACTTTTTGTCAAAATTTATTCAAATATTTGTGGGTTGGGATAAGTCGAGTTGAAATATTTTTTAAACCCAATCTAGTTATTTGAATTATAATTTTTTAACTTAAATAACTGAACTCAATCCAATATATTCATACTTTAAGATCTTATTATAAAAATTATAATGTCACATTTCAGAATTTGTTGCATTCAAAAATCATGGGTAAATATGATAAATTTTCTTCTCAAATCTCCTTTATATATCATTTTTTTTTATTGGCCATATACTTTTTTTATCGTGAATAAAATATATTATTAATAAATTTTTAAAATGAGATCGGTAAGTAAAAATAACCTAAAGAATAAAAATGAATTGGACCGAGAGTCAGGTACCTAATTTTCTCAATGGTTAGATACTTTAAATTAGGCTAAATTAATAAAATTAGGCTTATAAATTTTCAAAAGCTTCGATAATACTTTAAAACTTTAAAAAAGAAATCTAAAATTTTAATATCCTTAATGGTGACGGATACAATTTGAATGCTACGAGTATATCTTTTTTAAATGCAAGTTATTTCATGTGTATTAAAAATATAATTAGTAAAAGTTTAATAGTGTAAATTCAAGCTTAAAATCTCAACTTTTTGACTATATACTAACACCGGTAAACTAATCATCCATCTAATTACACAATTCCACGCTCCAATCACTATCTTTTTACAATTCAAACACGAAATTATACAAATTTACACTTTCGAACTCTGAGTCTTACAAACTCAAATTTGTTAAATCCACTGGCCAAACAATTCCCGAGTTTATATAAATTCTCGTTGTAATCAGATGCGGAAGATACTCAATACAAAATGACCGAAATACCCTTTGGGTGAAAGGGTGTTAAAATTGAATAGGAGAGAGAAGGTTGCAATTGGGGGAATGCATGAATGAATGCAATAGGTAGCAAAAACCCCTCTATCTCTATAGTATGCATAGACTAAAGTTGAGAAGCAACCCAAAGAAAATAACATTTTGTATTACTCATATAATCCCACCATAACTCACACCCTTCCCCTTCAACTTAATTATGCTAAGCTAACCTTTCTTTTTGTGGTCCAAACTCTATGACATTTAAAGATTTTCAATGCACCCAAGATTTGGTTTATTAACTTCTTTAGCTTTTAAGACGTTAGTCGATTTTTTCAACCTTTTCATCGCATTTGCTACTTCGCTTACGACAATTCAAGCACACCACTAGTAAATATTGTCCGCTTTGACTCGTTACGTATTGTCATTAGTCTCATGGTATTAAAACATGTCTGCTAGGGAGAGGTTTTCACACCCTTGTAAAAAATGTTTCGTTCCCCTCTCCAACCGATATGGGATCTCACACCCCTGTTTCTCCAAAGTTTAACTTAATTCATCTTTGTTAAATAATGTCGTTTTTGTGAATGCCCTCGTCATGCGCCATGCAAACTCAAGTGTTCTTTGGAAATACTTGAGTTCATTCTTATGACTTGAGTATTTTAAGAAATACTCCATAAATGACTCCACTATTGGGGTCAAGGAATGCAAACATATGCAACTCATGATTAGAAACCTATCGTTAAAACTATTATAGAGGTGGCCTCCAGTCCAAACAAATTTGGATGTGTAGTTCTTCCCTATATATGACCCACACAGGCAAGCGTGAGTCCCCATGTGGTTTGCACCCCCTGGACCCATCATAGTCGGGCTAGCTGTCCGTAGCTAGACGCCTAGAGGTCAGCAAACCCCTGAATATCATGCGAGACATGATTATCATCATCATCATAGTGTACGCGTATGTACTCATCATCATAAATGAGAAAGTAACTTGATGTATATGAACACACAATATGCATGAGGTCTTTTTATAGTTTTCCTCTTTAAATTATTCTTATGGCACAACTCTACACATCATTCACATATTACCCTAGGTAACATGCATGCATTGACCTTCATATTTCATCATCATTAATGTTAATTCGGGTTGTGTCTTAAAAAACTCGTCGTCATAATGCATCATGACATTTAATACATGCACATCATCTTAATATGGAATGTCATCATATGAAGTCGTCTCATCAGCATACATCTTACATCATCATGTTATCATGCATCATACATCATCATCATCATACCATCATATCATCTTATCATCATGTACATCATCATATCATTATATAACATAATCACATCATCATATAATATAAGACATAAATGACACGTGCAAGGGTCAATAGGCACGTGTCGTTATACATAAAACAAGTTTTCCAACTAATCCGATAGTAATGCCAATCATGTGATGACACGATGACATGATGATGATAATAATGTCATCCTATCATCTCATCATCATGACATGTGGGATGATGTACATGATGATGAGCCAATAGTAAGGCCAATCACGCAAGTCATCAACCTTTAAACTATGACTTAAATAATATTCTCAAAAATCTTCGATTAGACCATAAAATCATATTAAAGTTGAACGAGTCCTTCACGACTTCTCCTACCTCATAATTCACGGACATAAATAAATAAACTTCATTTCTTCTTATTTTCTATTACTTTACTCGAGTGATCGTTTCATCCTTCGATAATCTCCAATTTCTCCAGCAAATCCAACACAAACAACGAGATAAATCCACACTAAGGAAAACAATAACCTATCGACAGTAAACATAAATTGGGGGTTATCAGGACCAATGCTGCGAGCTTCCAAAATACCGAATGCCTCACCCACACCTACTTCATCACACCAACTCCCTCCTCAAAACTCTTCATACACGAATTCTAGTCGTTGCATAGCGGTCTGTTTCCTGGCTTTACTTGCTCGAGCGGCACTATTATAAACAAAGAAGCCCGGCCAGCCACCACGTTGCGGTGGTTACCTCCTCAATTCTCTTACCCATCACCAACTGATAAAAAAACCACAAAGTAATTGACCTATTTGCCGTTGTTTTACTGACGAAATTGAAGAATAAAAGACCCCGGCAATGGGTTTCAAATTCAGGATTTTCCGGCGAGTCAAACCCGACAAAATCTGTTGATTTCCTTCCTTTTCTCACCGACTACTGTTTTTTTATTACAAAATTTCAATTTCTTATTTTCTTTTTCTTTTTAAATTTGGAAGAAATTCAAATACTTATTCTCAACAACATCCGTCCTCTATACGATATGGAATTGTCTTGTTTGAACATAAACGTTAGTGACTTTGTTTTTGAGATCTCGATTTTTTGAGCTCTTGAACAAGTACACCCTTTGTTACACGCTGGAGTCACTTTTGATTATACATTCAAAGCTCACAACTTCTTTATTCGACAATTTAAAATTCGGTTGACATGACTCTTATACCATAAATTGGAAGCTTTTCAAATTATAAATACGTGTCTTTTAACTTTTAAGAAGTATGAGTTGTATTTAAAAAAAATTTAATCGAGAGGACAAAACTTATAGTTAAATGAGAGATTTTTATTTCTAGTTCATTATAAAGTGTCTGCGGATTGAATTAGGTAAGTTTAGACATTTTTTTTTTAATTTAACCCAATTGTTCAAGTGATTATTTTTTCAACAAAAATGTCTTATTAAATAATAAATCTAATCCAATCCAATCATAAATTTTTGGGTTAAGTTGGTTTGGAGTGGTTCGAGTCATTTATTTAAATTTTTTTTGATTTTAAATAAAAATTTATTTCTAAATATTATAATTAAAATTTACCCCTCAATTTAAATATATATTTTAAAAAATTATTTCGAAGAGATGAGCGATAATAATAAAAAAAAAATGTATATACACATATAATTGAACACACAAAAATGTATATTTTAAAATTAACAATAACTCCGATACAACAACATCGTGGGGTGGATTTTTAGTCCATGGAGTAGAATGTTGATGGATGTATGTTGAAATTTTGGAGGGTGAAAAAAAAAACAAAGAAAATTGGGAAATTTAGGGAAAGAGTTACATAATTTAGGGAAGAGATTGGTACAAAAATTTGGAGTTCCCAAAGTGAGAGAAATGGAAATTGCATTGTAATTTGTATTATAACATCAAATTTCTTTCTTCTTCTTCTTCTTCTTCTTCTTCATCCTTTCTTCCTCTGCCATTCACAGACTTTGGGGAAAGGGAGATTGAGAGTCAACCGCACCCCCCCTTTTCTTTTTTGGACCCTTCTGTTTCTAAGGCTTCCAATACTCCACATATTCAGTTTTATCTTTTCTCTCTCTCTCTCTCTCTCTCTCTCTCTGCACTAGTCTTAAAAAGAAAAGAAAAACCAAAAATCCTGCCCCCATTTCTCTCTCTCTTTTCTTTTTTCTTTTTTGGATTCTCCAAGTTTTCTGCTACCTTGAAATGGGGTATTTAGAAGGTTTTTGAACATGCACAGAGGCCCCCCAACACCCACCATTAACAAGGGTTCTTGAGCTTCTTCTTCTTCTTCTTCTTTTTTATTTTTGGAGAGAGAGAGAGGAGGAGGAGGAGGAGGAGGAAGGAATAGCAGAAGGGTTTTCTTGTTTCTGCCATTTTGCCCTCTCTCTCGTCTTCTTACTGCTTTTGATTTTGTGGGTCTGTGTTTTTTGCTTCTGGGTTTTTGAGGAACGCCTTCGTTTCACTGATTTCTCTGCATTTGGGCTGAGTTCTTTGTTGATTTTGGATAAAACCCACATAACGGTAGCGAGTGGAAGAAGGGGAACAAAAGGGAAGTGTTATTGAAGCTTTGATTGATGAGTTTTGGGGGTTTTCTTGACGGCGGCGGTGGAGGAAGCGGTGGTGCTCGAATCGTAGCCGATTTATCTTACGTTAACAACAACACCACTGCTTCCAATAATAACCCCACCGGCGGTATCCCTGGTGGTGGAATTATGCCATCTGGTGCAGTCGCTCCGCCGCGACTTATAACTCAATCTCTCACCAAATCGATGTTCAACTCCCCCGGACTCTCTCTCGCTCTTGTAACTCACTTTTCCCCCTCGTTTCTTCTTCGTTTTATTTCGTTTCGATTAATCTGTGTGTGATTTGTAATGGGTTTTGAAATCCCTCAGACGAACATGGACGGCGGGCAAGGGGATTTGGCTGCCCGACTACCCGAGGGTTTCGAGCACAATGTTGGGAGAAGAGGCAGAGATGAAGAGCACGAGAGTAGATCTGGAAGTGACAACATGGACGGCGGCTCCGGCGACGACCAAGACGCCGCCGACAATCCTCCGAGGAAGAAGCGTTACCACCGACACACTCCTCAGCAAATCCAAGAGCTCGAATCGTACGCTTGCTGTTTTTTTCATTCTTTTAATTTCTTCTTTCTTCTTCAATCCGTTTTTGAACCTGTTTTTGTTTTGTTAGTGTTTTTAAAGAGTGCCCTCATCCTGATGAGAAGCAACGGCTGGAGTTGAGTCGGAGGCTGTGCTTAGAAACCAGGCAAGTTAAGTTTTGGTTCCAAAATCGTCGGACCCAGATGAAGGTAATTGATGAACTGCACCATTTTGTTTTGTACGAAGTTGTTGGGTTCTTCATTTTTTTGTTGTTTTTCTTTGGATTATGAGTGTTTTTATGTTTTGGAGCAGACCCAATTGGAACGCCATGAGAATACTTTGCTTAGACAGGAGAATGATAAGCTTAGAGCTGAGAATATGTCGATTCGAGATGCTATGAGGAATCCGATCTGTTCAAACTGCGGTGGTCCAGCGATTATCGGAGAGATTTCGCTGGAAGAGCAGCAGTTAAGGATCGAGAATGCTCGTTTGAAGGATGAGTTGGACCGAGTTTGCACGCTGGCTGGGAAATTCCTTGGAAGACCGATTTCGTCCTTGGCTAACTCCATTGCACCTCCATTGCCAAGCTCGAGTTTGGAACTGGGAGTTGGGAGTAATGGATTTGGGAGTTTGACCATGGCGACGTCGATGCCTATTGGACCGGACTTTGGAGGCGGGTTGTCCGGTAATCTGTCTGTTGTTCAACCACCTGTGAGGCCAACACCAGGGATGGGACTTGATCGGTCGGTGGAGCGATCTATGCTACTCGAGCTTGCTTTGGCTGCCATGGATGAATTAGTTAAAATGGCTCAGACTGATGAGCCTCTTTGGATTGGGAGCTTGGAAGGTGGAAGAGAAATACTGAACCAGGAAGAATACATGAGGACATTCACTCCTTGCATCGGCATGAAACCTAATGGTTTCGTTACCGAGGCCTCGAGAGAAACTGGCATGGTGATTATCAACAGCCTTGCGCTCGTCGAGACATTGATGGACGCGGTAAACATCTAAAAACGAATATCTAACGAACAATCCTAACGGTTTTGTTCCTGATTTCTGATTCGAAACTTATGCAGAATCGATGGGCAGAGATGTTTCCATGTATGATTGCTCGAACAACAACCACCGATGTGATCTCCAGTGGCATGGGCGGAACAAGGAATGGTGCACTTCAACTGGTAAGATATAGAATTTGCAGACTCTACCTCTTCCTTTCACAGTTCATAAAACACCATAATTGGTTTTGTTTAATCACAGATGCATGCCGAGCTTCAAGTCCTCTCACCGTTAGTACCCGTCCGGGAAGTCAATTTTCTCCGGTTTTGCAAGCAGCACGCCGAAGGGGTTTGGGCTGTCGTCGACCTATCGGTGGACGCCATGCGAGAGACTCCAACCAGTGGTTCCTCATTCATCAACTGCAGAAGGCTTCCTTCTGGGTGTGTCGTTCAAGACATGCCCAATGGNAAAAAAAAAAAAAAAAAAAAAAAAAACATCATAATTTCTTCATGGGATTACGAAAATTAAATGTTCTTTCCATGAAATCTTCCATCCAAGAAGCCATTTTACTCCAGAGATCAAAATTCAAAGCCACTTCCATTTCCCAAGTCAACAAGACTTCAATAGTATAGTGATTATTCACCATAATCACTAATCTGTCAGAAAAAAAAACACTATCTTTTAGAATCTGAAGCTTCCAAAATAATACAATAGTCATTGGGATTCTTCAAATTATCTAGAACTTGAGTTTTCAACATCTGGGTTTGGTTAATTTCGATTAAAATAACGTTTGGAAATCGAGGTTCTTGTTTTATTACACAAATTTCTGTGCCTCGAGCTCATTAAACTCTATATTTATCCATATAAATAGTGGGAGTTTGGCTGATTGGTTGAATAAAACTAAGGCACTTTGATGTTTCTATTCGAATCTAATTTGGAGCCTACTTTTGTTACTTCGATTATGGTGTGTTTGGTTTTTTTATGAACTGGTTCCAGCCATTGTCATGTGTCGGTGTCTTTTTTTTTTAGTCAAACTCTTATCACTCTTTTCTGTTTTGTTTTCTTTTGCTTGGTTTTTTCTTGCTTTTGCCTTTTGGACTCTCTCTCTCTCTCTCTCTCTCTCTCTCTCTCTCTCTTATACCATTTTTTCAACCCATTTCTTTAATTTGATTCCTTTGTTTTTGTTCCAAATAATCATTTCTGACTTTTTACTTCTTACAGAAAATTTTGTTTTTTAGTCAATCTGCTGCTGAGATCATGCTTTGACTTGATGAACATATTATTATGCGAATCAAATTTAAGATTAAGGTTTATTTTAGATGTAGATGTCAAAAAAAACTATGTAGTATATTTAGTATATGATGTATGATTATCGGAGCAGGTTACGTGGGTGGAACATGCGGAGTACGATGATAGCCAAGTTCATCAGCTATACCGACCGCTTCTCAGCTCTGGTATGGGCTTTGGAGCGCAACGGTGGGTTGCTACCCTTCAACGACAATGCGAGTGTCTTGCTATCCTCATGTCGTCTGCTGTACCTGTTCGAGATCACACTGGTATCATCCATCGTCTTTGCGTTTTTGGTGACTGTTGGTGATTATTAGAATTTAAAGTTGTTGAATTTTGTGAATGTTTTGCTGCTGTAGCGATAACTGCAGGTGGGCGACGTAGTATGCTGAAGCTAGCGCAACGAATGACAGCGAACTTCTG
Source organism: Cucurbita pepo subsp. pepo (assembly GCF_002806865.2). Classification (NCBI taxonomy): domain Eukaryota; kingdom Viridiplantae; phylum Streptophyta; class Magnoliopsida; order Cucurbitales; family Cucurbitaceae; genus Cucurbita; species Cucurbita pepo. The sequence goes on along the minus strand of NC_036654.1, from coordinate 2,473,597 downwards.
TGCGGGTGTGTGTGCATCGACGGTGCATAAATGGAACAAGCTGAATGCTGGTAGTGTGGATGAGGACGTACGTGTCATGACACGAAAGAGCGTCGACGATCCTGGTGAACCACCAGGCATTGTGTTGAGTGCTGCTACGTCGGTTTGGCTACCGTTATCACCACAACGACTCTTCGACTTTCTCCGGGACGAACGGTTGAGAAGCGAATGGGACATCCTATCCAATGGCGGCCCCATGCAGGAGATGGCTCATATAGCCAAAGGGCAAGATCATGGCAACTGCGTCTCTCTATTAAGAGCCAGCGTATTATTTCTCTCTCTCTCTCTATATATATATACATATATATATATATATATATATATATATTTTGAATTCCAAATGATGCCTTTTTCCATAACGCATGTGCCCCTGAGTTGGAGATGTGTATCATTTGTGGGGATCAGAGGGTCGACTTTGGAAATTGGAAGTATCCATGAGGACATTTTTTTTACAGAGCTACTTTTGTTTGTTTTTGTAGCTTCTCATGATGAAAAAACAAAAAAAAAGTCAACATAAAGGCAAAAACAAAATCAGTTGTCAATTTCTCTTCTGAATTCTGACCCACTTTTTCTTTTTCTTTTTCATTTGATCCATTTTCCCCATCTTCTTCATGCAAAATCATGTTATAAAGTTACCCTTTTGGTTTTGACTTGTGTACTCTGGTGGGGTAACACACAGGCTATGAATGCGAACCAGAGCAGTATGTTGATTCTACAAGAGACTTGCATAGATGCGGCTGGGTCCCTTGTGGTGTACGCGCCGGTGGATATTCCGGCTATGCACGTCGTGATGAACGGCGGCGATTCGGCGTATGTGGCGCTTCTGCCATCTGGGTTTGCTATAGTACCTGACGGGGCGGTGAGTCGAGGGCTGACAACGACGAACGGCAGCAGTCCAAGTGGCGGGGATGGGCCACAGAGTCAGAGAGTGACAGGCGGTGGTGGGTCCCTACTGACCGTCGCGTTTCAAATACTCGTGAATAGCCTCCCTACAGCCAAGCTCACCGTGGAATCCGTTGAAACGGTCAATAATCTCATCTCTTGCACCGTTCAAAAGATCAAGGCCGCTCTTCAATGTGAAACCTGATGCATCATTCCGCACGTGACTCCCCCACGTGCTGTTGGGTTTAATTTTTTCTTTTTTTTTTTTTTAGGATTTAAGCAAAAAAGAAAAAAAAAAAAAAACGTTATTTTACTTCTTTAACCCCCTCCCAAGTAATTCCTTTATTATTGTTATTATTATTATTACTATTATTATTAGAGATGTCAAGGGTGTGAAGAAAAAGAAAAAGAAAATGAGATGTAATGGTGGGGGTATTGAGTCAAGAACGAACCGCGCGTGTTAGTCACCGAGTCAGTGACTCGGGAAAGAGAAAAAAAAAAGGGTTTTTCTTTTGAACTTATATATATATAGTAGCGGTGGTGGTAGTTGTGGTGGTGGTGGTTCGGGTATTGACTCAAGTCTACCCTCTCGAGTTCGAGTTTTCCGATGAAGAAGAAAAAGGGTGTTTTGGTTATGTCATGTATTTGAATTTTTCCCTCTTGATTTCATGTAATCTGTAATCTTCCCAATCTTTGGTTGTGTATTTTCAATATATTATCTTTTCTTTTCTCAAAAACTTGAGTTGAGTTGAATTAAATTCATTATATTTTTGGAGAGTGGAGTCACGCGCCGCCGGTGGAGGTGGGGCTGGGATGTCAGATCTGTTTGGGTTGTAATAAAGGTAGTGGCAGAAGCTGTTGGGAGAAAGTGTAACTTTCATTTAATGTCAAGATTTTCGGCTTGTTGTGACTGCCAATTGAGGGTGGACACGTGGTGGACATTAGGTGACAGTCGGGGATTGATGATGACGATGACGACGACGAACGGCGTTTCTATGAGGAGTGAGAGTGACGTTTTTTTTTCCGTAGGGTTTTTGGACGGAGACTCTGGTGGATTGGACGTCTAATCTCTGGGATTACGGGACCGTAGGATTGGATATTGTCAGGAATCCTGGGACTGTAATTTTATCTTTTACTTCCCTTTCATTCCATTGTAAATTTGACCAACGGGGAGATAAAAATACAAGTGGTGAAAAATGGATGGATGAGTTAAATCGTCTTGGACTTTATTTATTTATTATGAGAATTAAAATAATATAAATTAGTCTAAGGAGTCTTACTCATTTTAATCCTTTGTTCGATGTTTGAGGATTTACCAATCTATTGGCACGACTAAGTTTAGGGCATGACTCTTATACTATGTTAGATGAACACGACTCTCCACAATGGTAGGATATTGTCCACTTTGAGCATAAGCTCTCATAGTTTTGCTTTGTGCTTCGACTTTGTGAATTATATGATAAAAATAGTGTCTTTCAACGATCTTACCCTCGAACAAAGTACACCATTGAAGCTCATAATTTTTTTGTTCGACACCTGAGTTACTATGACTACACCTTTGATTATTGACATGACTAAGTTAAAATAATGGCATGACTCTGATACGAGAGATATAAAGAACGAATCTACACAAGTACGATATTGTTTTTATTGTTTACTTTCAGCATACGCATCTATGACCTTGATTTTGGTTTTTTTTTATAAGGTTACGTGTCAATAAAAACAGTATTCCTTGTATACTCATGATCTTCTCTTTAATTAGCTAACGTGGGACTCCAACATGCTAACTATAACAGCCCAAATCTACTGTTAACCGATATTGTCGTATTTGAGCTTTCCCTTTCTGGCTTCCCCTCAAAGTTATAAAATGTGTCTGCTAAAGAGAAGTTTCCACAACTATAAAGAATGCTTTGTTTCCTCTCCAACAGATGTGGGGTCTCAAACTCCACCCTCCTTCGAAGCCCAGCGTTTTCGTTGACACTCATTCCCTTCTCCAATTGTTGTGGGATCTCACACTAACGACTCACTTGTAGTTACAAAAATGGACTCGAAAGCTATATGAACTCGAGCTAGGGTTTATACTAGAAAGAAAGTAGGTCGAGAAGAAGAATTGGAAAAAGGTTGAAGTGAAAGAAGACGAAAAGGAAATGTGTAAAGTTGATAAATATATTGAATTATTGAAAGGATTTGGAATAATGTCTCCATCCTGCCTCCCAATTCATACAAGAAAGCCTACACGTGAGCCTTCAAACAAATAAGGGTATAAAAAGAAAAGAAAAAAATAAGTAAGGACCAAAATGAAATAAATTTAAATTTGTCTACACACTCCCAAAACAAATCAGTACATTATTACTAAAATTGACCATTTTACAAGAGGAAAATGAAATCATTACATATAATAAGGTTAATAGTTTACAAATTTGAATCCAAACCATACAATTTAAAGTGGGTTGATCGAATTTTTCGGGTTATCTGAGTGTTTATAAAAAAAACGATATTCGTGAGCAATCTGAACAACGATAGTACAGCAACGCTAGATCTAGGCACCATATTTAACGATAATATATATTTGATATGATTTCAAAAATAGGCTTTTTATTATTATTGCAATCAACTCCAATAATTTCATATAATTCTGGAGAGAGAGAGGAGAAAATAATGCATAGAAATTAGTGAAGAGAGAGTGAAACAAAAACTTTGGGTTGTCCAACTCCAATCAAAACAATCAATACCACATTTGTCAAAGAAGAAGACCGTCGTCGGTTGCCCCACCGCCGCCCGCCCCCACCATCCCATGCCGGTGGCAGACGCTGGGTCCACCGCCATCCTCAATCATTTGCCCTCTCCCTTTTCAACCTCCTCTCACCGGACCTGCTCCGCCGGTGCCGTCCTCTATTATCAACATTTAAATTTATAATTATATTTTTTTTCTTTTAGCATCTTGGTTGACTATGCTATACCGACAACTTTTTGTATTTATGATCCTCTTTTTCATACTATTTTTAAAATAATAATTTTGTAATTAAATTAATTTACATCATTTGACTGATCTTATTGATTATTATTAAAAAAAAAAAAAAGTGCTTAGAGAATCTTCTTGATTTTTTTTTTTTTTTTTTTTTTAAATATACTTTTAATTCTTAAAAGTTTGTACTATGATTTTTAATGTTTTTTAAAAATCATTTTTAGTTCCTCGAAATTTTTAATAAATTATAGGTTCAGTCTTTGTCTTTCTAGATTTGGCCCTTTGACTTCAGAGTTATGACTCTTTTAATTATTGAAATAAAAAAAATCATTTGTAATATAATATACACATTTATTTCAAATGTAGCAAAAATAAATAATTATTTAAATAGATGAAATTAGCATAACGTGGCACTACGAAAATGTAAAGTAAATTGAGGGACTTAAACCATTCAAAATGGGGTTAACCAGTGTGAACCTGTCCAATACAGATAAACAACCTATAACTAGGAATGTATATGGGTCGGGTTGAGAAAATATTTTGGATCAATCCAAAAGTTTGGGTTTGTTGGACTCGTAACCCAATCCAACTCTCTGCTTTTATGTTAGGTTTGGGTTGGGTTGTCTTGAGAAATCTAAAATTTCAATTCACATGAGACCTTCACAAACAATTAAACAAGCAACTCAAAACTCAAATCAAATAAATATTAGATCAAAAATGGAAATCAACCGTCCATATTCAAAGATAATAAATGGTTTTATTTAATAATACAACTCATTGTTTAATTAGAAGTATACTTACTGAAAGCTTGTTCGGTTGAGAATCTTCTATCAGTATCTCGACGGATCATTTTCTTCATCAAATCCTTAGTCATGGAAGAAAATAACCTAAAAACCCTAGTCGAAATCTCAGATCTTCTCTAAGAAAAACCTCAATGACCTTCGTCGTAGAGTCGCCGTAGAATGGAGAAAATCCAGCTAAAATCGTGTAGAGAATCACACCAACACACCAGCACACCACATATCGACTTTCTTATCGTACTTGGATCCTCTTAAAACCTCAGGCACAATGTAATAAGGTGTTTCGATGAAGAGGAGGGTAAGAGAGTCATGATATGATTATGATACGATATATGATTAACGGACGTACATATACTGTGATATGGTATGAAAATAGTATGATACGATATGTATATGATGAAAATTGTTATGTTTAGAAGCATGGAACGTTATTATATGACATACTTATGTAATTGAATGTTTATAATATGATTGACATGCAAAATGACAAATTAGCATGAAATACAACCCCGAAGTATGCATGAAAGAGGAATATTCCTATTCTTTTACGATACTACAGACACCTACACTAGGTACGTGAACATTCATTATTTTTATCATTGTCGTCCCTATTCCTAATGGGTGTCCAGTAGACATAGCTCCCGAAGAATGCTCGCCCATATGATAAGGTCTCATTCATGAAATTATATGCGTTTGCACATTTAACCTCATGACCGTCATACTCGCACGTATGGACCGTGTGTATGAAATTGTATGTGTTTGCATATTTAACACCAATAGACTGTACATGTATTTCTTAAAATACTCAAGTCACGTGTTGACGACGTAATGCAATTATCTATGCATATTTTTAATTTAAATGTTTATTTATTTTTATTTAATCTTTTGTTGTGTCGTTTTAAAGGTACGCAAGTCTATGACATAAAAGTTATATTAAAAAAAAGTTTAAATAAAGTATTTCCGTATTTAATGCTCATATCTTCAAACACGTAACTCGGTGTAAACAGTTTTAGAACATAATCCAAATGGAGGGTCTAAATTAACGCTTAAATTAAGAGTATAAATATTGATTTGTTTGAATCAACTTAAATACAGCTCAACTAGTCTACACGAGATCATGGCGTGTTTATAATTAATGAACTTTTTTTTTCTTGGTAGGCTGTGGAATTATTGAGCTTAGGGTTCATGTGGAAGTCTATATGGGTTTCTCTTCTTCTCCATTATTGTTGGAGGGTTAGGTTTAGGGTTTTATTTAGCCCACCATGCCTCATACCTAATACAGTCTCGATCACCTCTCTGTCTTTTCCTCATCCAATTATTGTACCATACAAATAATAATAACACGTTTTCGTGTGTTCGGCCATGTTTTGAAGGTGTTACGAAACTTTTTAAAAATATGTAATTTTTTCAACATCTATACAAATAATGGAGAAGAACCCTTGTAAACACTCGTGGATATCTCAAGACAAGAACACTTGATTGAGATTTGAATCACTCAACAAGTAAGATCGATCTGATCAAGTTTGAATGATTCTAATTATGCAACTTAAACTACATAAATCGTTTTTCACAATGGGCACGTACAATTATTGAGTTTTGATATTTTAATTTGTTGATATATATGTCTTAATTGGTACAAGCATATACTTGCTCCCTTCATATTTATGATTAAACTTACTTTGAACGGTGCTGGATTTAGGTACGATTTTATGGTTTAACGGCCGTTTTTGTTGATCGTAAAGGAAAGGTACACATTATTGATGGTTGATGGGCTAGTAGTAGACCCAACCACGACTTCGTGGTCACGTTTTTCATATCGACCTTCGTAAGTATTTCTATTGTAAATTGTGATTCAATTTCATTTTGGCCTCTTAATTACAATAGATTTGATCGTTCATTTTCATTTTCGTGCACTACCTTCATCAAGAGTTCATTGGAGGCAAAGTCTCCGCGACATTGGACGTAAGGGGTTCTTCAACGTAGAGAATGTTACTAGTTTGCATGCAATACTAAAGGAAGAATAATGCATGGTAACGTATTGAGCGTAGGGTTTTCGCCACTTCTATCATAAGCATCGCTCGGGTGGTCACGTCGTTTAAGGTTGCGTACAAACAACTATCGAGGGATTCCCACATAGAGGTTGCACTGAAGTTAGGTTTTGTTACGTCGAAGTTCTGTTTACTTGACCCGACCCTCCATCTAATGGCATCTATTCATATCCTGCGATCTAAACCCGAAAATAAAGGGTTGGGTTGTGAAACAATTTTGGGTTGAGTTGGTTTATCAATCCAACCAATCCAAATTTTTGGGTTGGTCCGAAAATTTTCCTCAACACGACCCATGCACACCCCATAATTAATACTTAGATTTAAGAAGAAAAAAAACTTTTAAAATAGCTTTTATCGTGAGCATATAGACGAAACCGTCGATGCTACGTTTTAGATGATCTACAAGGTTTAGATAGATAGTTTCAAGCCATATATTGACGATAAAACTTTTCTTGAACATTTTTTTTAGGTCAAGAATATTAATCCTACTTTTAAAATTTGATGGGTATTTTTTTTAATGTATGTTCTACGTCTTACCTTGTGTGTATATATATATATGTATATATATATATATATATATATATATATATAATGAGTTACTTCTAAATTTACATGCAATTTGGCACATGGATACATCTCTTTCAATTTATAATTACTTTAACCTTCTCCATTGGGTTCGTTTTCAAGAGAGTTAAGATGTCAATATCAATCTCTCTTTTACAAATTTTTTTAGAGTGCGACTCCTCACAAGTGTTTGACATATATATGTGTATTAATTTCATAGCCCTTCAAAGTTCAATGTATCAAATAAGAGAGATGCTAGAGTTCCCTACTTCAATTCTGCTCCACTCACTATCTTTTCAATCAAAATGTTGTTTTTTCTTTAATAATTGCTATCATTATCGAGTAACGACCTGATTTTTTCAACCTAGATGGATTAGGGTCATTACGATATTCATGTTTGTGATATTTACAAATCCGAGAGATAAAAATTTGTACAGAAGAGAATTAAAAACTTTTATTTAGGATCCCAATGAAAATATTAAAAGAAAATTTTGAAATACCATAGATGGGTAAATAAGTTGAAACCATCTCCTAACATAACATTAGGAACAAATGTGTTTAAAAGTATTTAGGTTATTTACGTTATGCTATGAGAATGATATGATGTAGGTTATGGTATGATATATGTGATTATTGATATGGTTATAATTTGATATAATGTGAACCCGGAAGTATGAAAACGTTATGATATGACATATGTATGCAATATGAACGATATGATATGATTGACATGCAAAACGACGAACTAGCATGAAATACAACACCGGCATTTGCATGCAAGATATGATAAATGATATGATAAACTATATGAGAAATGACATGGGAAATGATATGAAAATGATATGATATGAACAAAACACTAGCGGGGTTGTATGGAATGATAATGAAAATGGAAAAATGTTGGAAGCTCATGCATTATTGTGTGTTCATACAGTGGGGGATACCCCTATTCCTTCACGATAGTAAAGATGTGTACACTACTAGACAGGGGGAACTCATAATGATGTTGTGACGGTCGCTATTCCTAACGAGTGTCTGACATCAATAGCTCCCGGAGAATGCTTGCTCGACCAGAAAGGGGACCCAAGAGGTGTGCGAACTGATTGGTGGGTCCACACTCGCATATGTGGACCATGTTTAGGAAAATTAAGTTCACATCTCAATTGCCGGTCAAGATAGCCCCTAAGAAAATAGACTGTTATGATATGTTTCATTCATAAAATTGGATATGTTTGCATTTAACCCCAATAGTGGGGTCACGTGCTACTTCTATTTCAGGTAAATGCAAAGTATCCATATACAGCCGGCTGACAACGGTATCGCAATTGGAGATTATGGCACAAGCATAGAGTAGTCACATTTATTTTCTTAGACTTAGGCTGGAATAGGATGTTTTTAATTTAAATGTTTATTTATTTCATTTAGTTTATTGTTATGTCGTTTTAAAAATATTTTCAAACACGTAAGTCCATTGTTGTATTTTATGATAAAAGTTTATGTTATAAAAGGTTTAAATGAAAAATTTCTGCATTCAATGTTCATGATAGGTATGCAATAGCGACCTTAAATTAAGTAGAAAATTTAAGGTCGTTACATAAAATTACAATCTAACTTTTAAGACTGTTATGAAAATTAAAATTATTTGACGGTTGTAACATGTAATGTGAATACGTACGATTTTTTAAATAATTAAGAAAAACAACCCGACAACTTATTCCAACCCTAAGTAAAGATTTGTTTGGATTACGAACTCTATCCAGGTTGTTCGGGTCACCAACCCAACAAAATTAAAATTTCTAATTAATTCTTCAAAATTATTATTTTTAAAATTTTAAACTCTTTTGTAGTATAAAAGTTGAAAATAATAATAATAATAATTTTATTTAAGTATTTTGAAAAATATTTTAAATTTCTTTTTTGTTTTTACGATCGTACCAAAGTGTTTTTGAAAATTAAAAACTATTTTAAGAACACAACTAAAAATGTGACCTTTTTTTTTTAAATAAAGGCCACCAAATCTTTTTATTTTTATTTTTATTTTTATTTTTCAAAATTTGTCCGATCATGGCCCCTTTCATGTTATTAGTTTAGCCCATAAAGGAAGCCCATTTAACGAGAAAGCCCATATAGATTGTAGCCCATTTGTTCAGTTAACCCACACACATTTAGGCCCATTTCAAATTATTTAGACCTTTTCACTTATTAATTTTGTTAAAAAGGTGTTGCCTTTTTTACAAAAAGAAAACATACTTGTAATTTGAAATCTAATAAAATAACCTTGGGTTTAATTAAATTTCCAACCATTCAAAATTTTATAAGTTCGCGTTCTCGAGTATTACAATTGCACTCTTTTCAACAACAGGACAGTGATTATGTAACACTTGCTATAACCCATCGAATATTCATGTATGTCAATAGTAGACATAATTTCACAAAACTATCTTACAGAAAGAAAATACAATATAACGTAATACAACATGAAAGAAGTAAAAGGGTTTAGTACATTATCAACATGTGACCATAAATGACACGTCGAATAAGTATAAATGTGACACTGAATAAATGAGTGAGAGTTCGATATTGTGTGAGCCCATTGCTAATTTTCTAAAAACTTGAATTTATTAGATTAACAAATGAGTTTTCTAAAAACTAAATTAGATTGAATAGGAGGATTTATTGTTTATTAAAAAAAAAAAAAAACTTATAATATGCATACATGTATTTAATTTAATATTTATTTTCATAATTTTTTATTATTTATTCTCCTACTATTCTTTAAAATAATTTTAAACCACTGAAATGTAAATTTTCAAAATATAGTGAAATTGAAGGGTAAGATTTAATAAATAAATTAATTTTTTATTTTGATAATAACAAACATAGTGAAATTAAATTATTTTTGTGGTTAGGCTGAGTTCCTTTTTAACTTAAAAAAAATATCAATTAAATTTGCATAATAAATTTAAACATCCAAATAAATTAAATGTTTAATTTATTTTCAAGTTGATTTTTTTCCTAGCTCAAAATATATTTAAAGAAATTGAAGGTATATAAATGATTTATGTCTATATTAGTAGTAAGGGTATTATTTTTTAAAATTAAAAAAAAATAAAAATATTGATAAAAATTTAAAAGTTGAAGAAATATTTTTTTAAAAAACAAATATTAATGGGATTATTCATTTTTAAAAGTTTATGGGTATTGTTGTAATTAA